>NC_138097.1:962500-1162500 GCF_964212035.1 Myotis nattereri | reverse complement strand
GATGGAGTGTTTGTGTGAACTGATATAAATTCAAAGAAAACATCATTACATAAAAGGGTACGGTCTTTTATTTCAATAGTTTTATTCATTTCAAACGGGCCGGATCCGGCCTGCGGGCCGTAGTTTGCCCACGGCTGCACTAGAGGCTCAGTGCACGAAATTTGAAATTTGTGCAGCTGGTGGGGGAGGGGGTCCCTCAGCCCAGCCTGCACCCTCCCCAATCCAGGACCCCTCAGGGGACATCCCTCTCGCAATCCGGGACCACTGGCTCCTAACCGCTCACCTGCCTGCCTGCCTAATCGCCCCTAACCATCTCTGCCTGCTGACCTGATGCCCCTAACTGCTCCCCTGCCAGCCTGATCGCCCCTAACCACCTCCACATTTGCCTCGGCCTTGCTACCGTGGCTTTGTCGGGAAGGACGTCCGGAAGATGTCCGGTCTGGTTAGCATATTACCCTTTTATTAGTATATATATATATATATATTATTGACCCACACTCAACCACTGAGCCAACGCCAGCCAGGCCAATTGCCTTTTTTTTTTTTTTAAGGCTGCCACTATATGGGGAAAAAAGTAAAATAGGGTCAGAATAGGCTGAGGACCATTATAGCATATCTCACATGTTTACCTTTAATGAAAGGCCCCGGTGACCTTCAAGGCCCCAGTGACCTTCAAGGCCCTTTCAACCCCTAACAACGTGACCAGGAGAGCGGCTAGGACTCGCCGGGACCCTCAGCCCCCTCTGTGAGGGCTCCGGGTGCCTGCGCTGCCCGCCTCGGGCAGCTAGAGGGCAGGCGGGAGGCGGGCGCAGTGGGCGGGGATTTCACCGGAGCCTGCAGGCCCGGGTTCTGGGTTCTGATCTGGGCGCCCAGAACCGGGAGGGAGAAGCCAGCTTGGGAAAGGCCTGGAGTCCAGCGATGGCGAACCTTTCGAGCTCGGTGTGCCAGCATTTTGAAAAGCCCTAACTTAACTCTGGGGCTGTGTCACATAGAGACATTTTTGGATCTTTGCAACCAGAGTAAAACAAAGATTTATATTTTTGATATTTATTTTATATATTTAAATGCCATTTAACAAAGAAAAATCAACCAAAAAGATGAGTTCACGTGTCACCTCTGACACGCGTGTCAGAGGTTTGCCATCACTGGCCTAGAACAACAAAATGCCGAAGGATCAGTTGGCGAGGTGGAAATTTACCCCCAGGATTTTTCTCTTTCTCAATCAGGGATGGATTTGGCCCTGGCCGGTTTGGCTTGGTGGATAGAGCGTCGGCCTGCAGACTGCAGGGTCTGGGGTTCGATTCCCGGTCAAGGGCACAGGCCCGGGTTGTGGACTCGATCCCCAGTGGGAGGCGTGCAGGAGGCAGCCGATCCATGATTCTCTCTCTCCCTCTCCCTTCCTGTCTGAAATCAATAAAAATATATTTAAAAAACAATAATGGATGGATTTGGAACTTATTTTGGTCTGGGGAAGTGGGTAGAAAAATCAGCTCTGGTCATATTCCAAATGACTCTGCAGTTATTCCAACATCAATTTTGGGAAGAAAATCCACCTATTGTATCAAATTCAAGTGCCACCTTAACCACCACAGTTGCTTATGTTCTTATAACTTCGGGCTCTTTGCCTCTTACCCCATCGGGCAGTCATTTCTGGGCTGGCAACATGTGGGGGGTGTTATTTATTTTTTTTTAAGGTTATGTGTTTATTGATTATTTTAGAGAGAGAGGAAGGGAGAGGGATAGAGAGATCGAAACTTCGATGAGAAAGCAACGTTATCCATCGGCCGCCTCCTGCACGCCCCCTACTGGGGGTGGAGCCCACAACCCCAGGCATGTGCCCTGACTGGGAATCAAACTGGTGGCCTCTTGGTTCATGGGTTGATGTTCAACCACTGAGCCACCCTGGCTGGTGAGACGAGAGGTTTTATACAAAGCAGAACGGAGGCCCTGGCTGGTGTGGCTCAGTGGATAGAGCGTCGGCCTGCCGACCAAAGGGACCCGGGTTCGATTCCCGGTCAAGGGCACAAACCTGGGTTGCAGGATCCTCCCCGGCGGGGGTCCTGGTCAGGGATCGTCACGCAGGAGGCAACCCATCGATGTGTCTCTCTCTGTCTCTCCCTCTCTCTTCCACTCTCTCTAAAAATCACTGGGAAAATATCCTCGGGTGAGGATTAACCAAGGAAGAGAGAGAGAGAGAGAGAGAGAGAGAGAGAGAGAGAGAGAGAGAAAGGAAGGAAGGAAGGAAGGAAGGAAGGAAGGAAGGAAGAAAGAAAGAAAGAAAGAAAGAAAGAAAGAAAGAAAGAAAGAAAGAAAGAAAGAAAGAAGAAAGGGATTTTTCATCCCCATTTCTAAGCGGGCGGCGAGCACGAGACCACCCTGACTGTGGCATGTCCCCACTGCACGCAGCAATGGCTTTCCTCCAGCTTTCCGATTTTTCTTTAAATATATGTAATTTTTCTTTATATATAATAAAAGGGTAGTATGCTAATTAGACCAGACAACCTTCCGGATGAAGCCGGGGCTGCAAGGGAAGCCCAGGGCCCCGGGTGCCAGAGGGAAGCCGGTGCCTGCAGCCGGGGGAGCGAAGACCTACTCTTGCACGGATTTTGTGCACCGGGCCTCTAGAGTGTGTGTGTGTGTGTGTGTGTGTGTGTGTGTATTGGTTTCCCAACTTCAGCATTTTTTTTTTTTTTTGCCCCTTTCTGCACGGGCCAGGGTTTGCAGCGCGGCTTCCTGGCCTGGACCTCACTTCCGTGGACATGCCCGCGGGGTGATGGATGGGGCATGGGGAAGGCAGGCGCACGGCGAGGGGTGTCTGCTCGCCCCTCCATGAGGCCATCTGCAGGGGAGGCTCGTTGGCGGAGCCGCTCAGATGGCCCGCGCGCCCCCGCTGGGTCTGCCCCGCGCGCCCCGCCCGCTCGCCCGCCCGCGCGCCCCGGTGAACTTTCTCCCCCGGCGTTTCCGCTTGAACCCCATCCAGCCGCCTCGCCTTTAAAATGCCAGGCCGGCCGCCGGCTCGGCTCAGAGCCCCCTCGGCGCGCCCGGCCCTGCCTCGCCGGCGCCCGCACCCGCACCCGCTCCGCCCGGGCGCTGACTCAGCCGCAGCCCGGCCGCCGCGCGCCCCGCCGGGCCCGGCCGCGTCCCCTGCGCCCCCGGCCGCAGCCCTCCGCCAGGGCCCCCGGCGCGCGCGCACGGGACCCGCCTCGCCAGGTAAGGGGTGCGGGGGGCTCCCGGGACCCGCCTGCGGGCTGGGGCGCAGCATCGTGCGCGCTGGCGAGGGCGGGAGGCGCGCAGGGGGGTCCCGGGCCGCGCGCAGGCGAGACCCCTCCTGGGGGCGCAGCGCCGGGGGGCGCGCAGGGATCGGAGAGGGCCCGCCGGTCCCCGCAGCCCTGGGGGCCCCGGGGAGCCGGGGATCCCCGCCGGCCCGCCCTGCAGCGGCCCGGGCTGTGCGGCTGGCTCGGGTCCCCACACCTGGGGGAGCGTGGTGCTGCGTTCGGGCATCGCCATCTCCTCTCCACTGGGGAGCCGGGGCCATCCCGGCTCCAGGAGGGGTTCCTGGGCGCCGGTGCCACGGAGGCGGCTGCGCAGGGTGAATTGTGTCGCCGAATCAAAGTTAAGAGATCGCCTCCAACTTCGGTGCCGGAGAGGCAGGGCCCTCCCTCCCGCGGCTACGCGAGCGGGACCAGCGGGGTTTGCTCCGCGTAGCCCTGAAGGTCACGGTGGGTGGAACTTCTGGGGAAAGTTCTGGGGGGGCCTGGCCGGCCTTTTTCAATGTCAGGTCTCAGCGGGCGGCCCAAAGGCTGACATGGGCGGAGAGAGCCGCAGAGCAGGGGTGTGGGTGGTAACTGGGGGGATGGGTTCTAGAACCGGATGTTCTAGGAGCTCCTACTGTGCGCAGGGAAAGTTCTGCAGGGAGGGACCAGGTGGGCATCAGGCACCTCACCAGATGCTCAGAAAGATGTCACCCAGGTGAGGTGTCGGGCCTGCCCTCGCCCTAAGCCACCCATCTCTCTCTCTCTCTCTCTCTCTCTCTCTCTCTCTCTCTCTTTAAGCCTCACCCGAGGGTATTTTTCCATTGATTTGTAGACAGAGTGGAAGAGAGAGGGAGAGGCAGAGAGAAACATCGATGGGAGAGAGACACATCGATGGGTTGCCTCCTGCACACGCCCGGACCGGGGCCTGGCCCAGGGAGGCGCCTGCCACCGAGGTCCGTGCCCTTGACCGGAATCGAACCCGGGACCCTTAGGTCTGCAGGCCGAGGCTCTATCCACTGAGCACACCGGCCGGGGCTCTGAAGCCGCCTCTTGACAAGAACCTGCGATGGCCTGAACTGTGGTCCTTGCAAACAGCAAGGCCTCCCGGGCGGTTTGCAAACAGGATTTCGATCGAGGCCCCGTTTGCAGGGGTGGCTCGGCCTACGACACCCGCCGGCTGGTGGACGCGTGGGAAGGGAACCCGCACCCGCAGACACGCGCCTGGGGGGAGGCCTGTGCTGAGACCAGCAGCGCCCATTCATCCCCAAGACAAAGTGGGGGCGGCTGTTGGCTTATCGGGTGCCACCTCTGCATTCGTGTGCTCTCGGGGCCCAATGATTGCTTTCTCCGTCACTTCTTTTTTTAAAATATATATATTTCTTTATTGATGTCAGAGAGGAAGGGACAGGGAGAGAGAGATAGAAACATCGATGATGAGAGAGAATCACGGATCGGGTGCCTCCTGCACGCCCCCTTCTGGGGATCGAGCCCGCAACCCGGGCCTGTGCCCTTGACGGAAATCGAACCCGGGACCCTTCAGTCCGCAGGCCGACGCTCTATCCACTGAGCCACACCGGACAGGGCTCAGTCACTTTTTCTAGTGGCTTTTTTTTTTTTTTAAATTCCTGGACGAAATGCAGGTAATGAATTCGTGGCATTGAATGTGTCTGAATTCGTGGCATTGAATGTGGCTCTGAATTCCAGTGGGCCTGGGAATGGATGGCCAACAGCTCTCGCCAGGAGATCTTTCCGACGTCCGTGTAAAATAAACACGATGATGGAGGGATAACGGTTTCTTTAAAAATAAAATAGCAGGAACCTTACGTAGCCTGGGAAATGAAAAACAGCCGCTTGTAAGTCGCGATGGAGAGAGCGTGTTTATGTTCCCAGTTTATTTCTTTTACGGATTTAAAAAAAAAAAAAAAGAGGCAGCCGTTCTGAGTCTGCCGGCTGATCTTTCTCCAGCAAATATTGACGCTGCCAGGCCGCACGGTCACAGCGCACTCAGAACCCGCAGTCCTGCCCGGCCGGCGCGGCTCAGCGGCTGAGCGTCGACCTAGGAACCAGGAGGTCACGGGTTCGAATCCCGGGCAGGCCACGTGCCCGGGTGGCGGGCTGGATCCCCAGGGTGGGGCGCGCAGGCGGCAGCCGATCCGTGATGCTCTCTCATCGTGGATGTTTCTCTCTCTCCCTCTCCCTTCCTCTCTGACAGCCATACAAAGATATTAAAAACAAAATAAAACCAACAACCCAAACCCCTGCAGCGCTAAGGTGGCTTGTGGATAGCGTCTTTCCCATCCAACCCTGTGGCCGTGATTTAAATGGAAAATGAAATGGTCTCAAGGAACATCTCCTTAAATTATTCGTCTGGCCACAACAGAGAAACAGTGCTTACGAACTTGACCGCGTTCCAAGGCTCTTAGCCTAGTGTTTCTAACAAGCGCCGACGGGGGGGAAAGACCAGAATGTGGTGAGTTTTGGCATGAAAAGCGGTGGAACGGGTCCATGGCAGTAAAAATAATAATAATAATTTTTTTAAAAAAAACCCGAAGTTCACATTACAATTTTCAGTGTGACGACCTTCCCGAATGCGGGTGAGTTGCCTGGGGAGGAAATATTCCTAAAGTGCGTCCGGGCCTTCCCCCACCCCGAGGGCCGGGTGCCGGGAAGGGATGCGTTTGCGAGGAGGCAGCGATCTCTCTCGCGTCCGGAGGGGAGGAGGAAACCTGGGTTTGCAGCCGGCGGTCGGCGTTCCGGGGGGCTCACTGAGTTGCCCTTGGAGATTCGGGTCTCTGCGTTGTTATTTATTTATTCTTTTTTTGGGGGGGGGGGTCAATCCTCCCCGAGAATTTTTTTTTAATTTTTTTTATTGATGTCAGAGAGGAAGGGAGAGGGAGAGAGAGAGAGAAACATCCATGAGGAGAGAGAATCATGGATCGGCCGCCTCCTGCAAGCCCCCTACTGGGGATCGAGCCCACAACCCGGGCAGGTGCCCTTGACCAGAATCGAACCCGGGACCCTTCAGTCCACAGGCTGATGCTGTATCCACTGAGCCACACCAGCCAGGGCCCGAGGATATTTTTCCCATTGATTTTCAGAGAGAGTGGAAAGGAGAGGGAGGGACGGACAGAGAGAGAAACATCGATGTGAGAGAGACCCATCGATCGGTTGCCTCCCACATGGGCCCTGACCAAGGCCGGGATGGAGCCTGCAACTGAGATCCGTGCCCTCGGGCAGAATCGAACCCAGGATCCTTTGGTCCACAGGTCGACGCTCTAGCCACTGAGCCACACCGGCCAGGGCCAGATCTCTTATTTTTAAAGTACTTACTACATGCCAGGTGTTTTATAGATTTAAATGTCATTCCCAGAGTAACAATTATTTATTATTTTTTCCCAGAGTAACAATTATTTATTATTTTTTTAACCAGAGGCCCGATGCATGAAAATTCGTGCAAGAGTACTTCCTTCCCCCGGCTGCTGGCACCGGCTTCCCTCTGGGACCCGGGACCCAGGCTGCTTCGCTCCGGCCCCAGCTTTGTCCAGAAGGACGCCCGGAAGGACGTTCGGTCTTATTAGCATATTACCCTTTTTTTATGATAGATCCTCACCTGAGGACATGCTTAGAGAGAGGAAGGGAGAGCGAGAGACACATCAATGTGCCAGCGAGGCATCGGTCGGTTGCCTTCTGTACGCGCCCTGAGCGGGGATCCAACCTCCAACCCAGGCGTGTACCCTGAGCAGGCATCGAACCGGCAACCTTTCGGTGCACAGGATGGTGCGCACCCAACCGAGCCCCTCTGGCTGGGCGGGGGTAGCAATGCTCACCCCCATTTTCCCGACGAGGAAGCTGGTGATGGGAGAAGCACCTTGAATTCCCCCAGGTCGGTTCGGGGTCGGAGAGCAGGCCTGTGCCAAATGGGGGTCGGATTTTTGTTGTCGGTGCTAACCCTCAATGGAGCATATTTTTCCCGTTGATGTTTACAGAGGGAGTGGGAGGGAGGGAAGGAGGGAGGGAGCCACAGAGAGAAACATCGACGTGAGGGAGACACATCCATGGGTTGCCTCCCCCACGTGTCCTGCCTGACTGGGGCCAGGGATCGAACTTGCAACCCAGGTACGTGCCCTTGACTGCGTAGCCGGTGTGGCTCAGTGGATAGAGCATCAGCCTGCAGACTGAAGGGTCCCGGGTTCGATTCCCGGTCAGGGCACATGCCCGGGGGGGCGGGCTCGATCCCCAGTGGGGGGCGTGCAGGAGGCGGCCGATCCATGATTCTCTCTCATCGTGGATGTTTCTCTCTCTCCCTCTCCCTTTCTCTCTGACATCAATAAAAATATATTTTATTTTTATATTTTTAAATATATTTTATTGATTTTTTACAGAGAGGGAGGGAGAGGCACAGAGTCAGAAACATGGACGAGAGAGAAACATCAATGAGTCGCCTCCTGCACACTCCCTACTGGGGATGTGCCCGCAACCCAGGTACATGCCCTTGACCGGAATCGAACCCGGGACCCTTCAGTCCACAGGCCGACGCTCTATCCACTGATCCACACCGGTCGGGGCAATAAAAATATATTTTAAAAAAGTGAAAGGACAAATAGATAAGGAATCGTGCCGTCCAGGCCTGGGGCAGACCCTGAGGGTTGGAATACGATGTTCTTTCCGGGGACACGAATGTCCATGCGCAGGCGGCTGTGACGACTGGGCCCCACGCGACGGGCACAGGGGTGGGGGTGGGGGTTGGGGGGGGTCTGTGTGGCACCCAGCAGCTGGCACTGTGGCCAACAGGAGGCCTGGGACCCTACGGCCTGTGTCCCCCCGTCCAGCTCCCTCGGGCCACGCCGACGCCTCCTTGGCTCGGACGGAGCCCCCTGGGCCACGGAGGCGGCAAACAGATGGCGCCCGTCGGCCGGAGCAGACACGGCGCATCCATCAGGGTCCCCTTCCCCACGGAGCCCGGGGGCCTCGGAGTCCCTCTGCTCAACCCCCTGGCGGCCGCCCGCCTCCTCCTGGGTCCCAGGGAGACGCGAGCGTGACCTCCGACCTTTGTTCCTTGTGAATCCTCCCCCATTGATTCTGAGAGAGCGGGAGGGAGGGGGAGAGACAGAGAGACACACCGATGGGAGAGAGACACATCGATGGGAGAGAGACACACCGATGGGAGAGAGACACATCGATGGGCTGCCTCCTGCACGCACCCCGACCAGGGCCCCAGGCGGGGGAGGAGCCCGCAACCCAGGTACGTGCCCTTGACCGAAATCGAACCCGGGACCCTTCGGTCCGCAGGCCGACGCTCCATCCACTGAGCCACACTGGCTAGAGCCTGACTTTATTTTTTAAATATATTTCTATTGCCCTGGTTGGTGTGGCTCAGTGGGTAGAGAGTCAGCCTGCAGACTGAAGGGTCCCAGGTTTGATTCCGGTCAAGGGCACAGGCCCGGGTTGCGGGCTCGATCCCCAGTGTGGGGCGTGCAGGGGGCAGCTGATCAATGCTTCTCTCTCGTCATGGATGTTTCTATCTCTCTCTCTCTCTCCCTTCCTCTCTGAAATCAATAAAATATATTTGTATTGATTTCAGAGAGGAAGGGAGAGGGAGGGAGATAAGGAACATCACTGATGAGGGGGCTGGAGGCAGGCTAGGGAGGTCAGTGGGGGGAAAAGGGGGCACATGTAATACTTTCAACAATAAAGATTAAAAAAAAAACCCATCAATGATGAGAGAGAATCAGGCATCGGCCGCCTCCTGCACGCCCCACGCTGGGAATCGAGCCCAAACCCCGGGCATGAGCCCTTGACCAGGAATCGAACCCGGGACCTCCTGGTTCATAGGCCGATGCTGAACCACTGAGCCACGCCGGCTGGGGAAGCTCCGAACCATTTTTTGTTGTTGTTGCTCCTCATCTCAGGATATTTTTTCCGTTGATGTTTCAGAGAGAGCGGAAGGGGTGGAGAGAGGGAGGGAAAGAGAGAGGGAGAAACAGCGATATGAGAGCGGCCCATCGCTTGGCTGCCTCCCGCATGTGCCCCGATCTGGGCCGGGGATCGAACCTGCGACCTTTCGGTTTCCAGGCTGACGATCTAACCACTGAACCACCGGCCGGGGCGCTCTCCTAACTCTTAGGAGGAGTTTCCAGAGGCGAGAACATGTGCAGTGAACTCACAGGCCGGGGTCTGAACCTCACAGTCCAAACACGCCTCCTCGCCCTGGCCTGTGTTGCTCAGTGGATAGTGCGTCGGCCTGCGGACCGAAGGGTCCCGGGTTCAATTCCGGTCAAGGGCACGGACCTGGGTGGCAGGCTCCTCCCCGAACCGGGGCCCTGGTCGGGCGCATGCAGGGGGCAACCCATCGATGTGTCTCTCTCACATCGATGCTTCTCTCTGCCTCTCCCTCTCTCTCCCACTCTCTCTAAAAATATCCTGGGGTGAGGAATTAAAAAAAAAGTCAACTTTATTGATTTCAGAGAGGAAGGGAGAGAGAGAGAGAAACATCCATGATGAGAGAGAATCACTGATCGGCTGCCTCTTGCACTCCCCCCCACGGGGGATGGAGCCCGCAACCCGGGCCTGTGCCCTTGACCGGGAATCGAACCCTGACCTCCTGGCTCCTCGGTCGACGCTCACCACTGAGCCACGCCGGCCGGGCTGCTGACCCTATGATCGCATCGTCACCCGTTTCACCCGGGGGGAAACTGGCCCAGAGAGGCCCACGTTGCCCTGCTAGTCAAGGGGACGGGCTGAGATTCAAAACCCAAGGACTGGCTCCGTCCCTCCTCCCTCCCCTGCCCCCTGCCCCCCCCCCGGCCCCCCCACGCGCGCTCCCTGCCGGTGGAGGCGGCCGGGACACAGATCGTGTCTCAGGAGGGGTCGGTGCCCTTGAAGCTGTCCGCGGGGGAGATCCGGACCAGCAGCCGTCGCACCACCAGGGGACCCATGAGCAGCACGACTCCTGGCCACTGTGTCACCTTCGCTGGGTGGCCGAGGGCAGCGTCTGCGTCTGCGTCTGCGTCTGCCTCTCTCTCTCTCTCTCTCTCTCTCTCTCTCTCTCTCTCTCGGCCGGGACTGTGCACACCCGGGGCCTTGCCGACCAGCCCCCTGCACCCGCCTTTGATGCACAGACTCAGACTCAGCCCGGAGTCTGCCCGACGCTCCCCCCTCCCCACGCGGAGACCAGGCCAGGGCTGCGCATCCTCCTGGGAGAACATGGGCGGTCGCAGCAGCCTCGGGCCCGGCCCCCACCCCTGGGTCCCCCCCGGGGTCAGGCCGCCCCCCTCGCGGTTCTGTGTATAGAGATGAAAGGGATGGTTGTGGCCGCTGGGCTTGTCCGCACATCCGGCCCCGGGGGCCCCCGCCGTCCTGAGTGCGAGGCTGTGCCCGTCCGTCTGTGTGTGGGAGTCTCGCTGGCTGGGCCCCGGCTGGGCTCGGGGAGAGGACGCGTGGAGCAGAGTGGGTGTGAGTGGGAGGCTCTGTGCCAAGCAGGGAACAGGCAGGCACCTCCAGGACTCCAGACGGAGAGGGGTGGTTAGCAACATCACCCAGAGCCCCGGCCGGTGTGGCTCAGTGGGGAGAGCGCCGGCCTGCGGACCGGAGGGTCCCGGGTTCGATTCCGGCCCCGGGCCCTGGTCGGGGCGCGTGCAGGAGGCAACCCATCGGTGTGTCTCTCTCCCATCGATGTCTCCCTCTGTCCCTCTCTTTTCCACTTTCTCTAAAAGTCAATGGGAAAATATCCTCTGGTGAGGATTAACCAAAAACAAATTTTTTTCTAAAGTATGTTTTTATTGATTTTTGAGAGAGGAAGGGAGAAGGATAGAAACATCGATGAGAGAGAAACATCATGGACCGGCTGCCGCCTGCACGCTCTCCACTGGGGACCGAGCCCAGAACCCGGGCGTGTGCCCTGAGCGGGAATCGAACCAGTGACTTCTTGGTTCATAGTTCAGTGCCCAACCACTGAGCCACACCAGCCAGGACAAATCTTTTTAAAATTAAATTAAATAAATGAAATACATTTTTTTTAAAAAAGGGTCTGGATTCCCTAGGGAACAGCAGCAGCTCTGGCCTCTTGTCCAGCTCTGGCCTCTGGTCTGAGGCATTGGCTGCCGCTGTTGAACTTGACCTTTGAACTTGGCCTGTGAGGATGCTGCCATGACAGAGTCCCCCTGCCCTCCCTCCTCACACTCACCCCACGATCGGCCACCCTCGTCCCCCTTCCAGGGCTCCTGGCCCGGATCAGAGAGCAGCCCGAGGTGAGGGGAGGCGAGGGGTGTCCCCTGGGTGGAAGGGGGCACCTTGCACCCCACCCCGGAGAAACCCCACTTGGCGATCCCCACCCCCAGCAACCGGGCCACCAGGAGGCCCCCCGGAGGCTCCCAAAGCCAGGCCCTGCCGGCGGTGCTGCCCGACATCCGTGCCGGGTGCAGGGCCAGGGACCTGGGCAAGGGCGCCTGGCACGGCCTCCATCCTGAGCGAGGAGGCGGCAGGACTCAGGGGTTGGCAGACGCAAGCGGCAGGGCCCGAGGTGCTTACAAGCCCACGGCTCCCTAGCAACCCGCTGGCGTGAGTACAAGACCTTTTCCACTGGGATCTGCCACCCCCACCCCACCCTGAAAGTGCACGCTTGGAGCCCTGGCCGGTGTGGCTCAGTGGATAGAGCCTAGGGACAGAAGGGTCCCGGGTTCGATTCCGGTCAAGGGCATGGACCTTGGTTGCGGGCACATCCCCAGTGGGGGGTGTGCAGGAGGCAGCTGATCGATGTTTCTTTCTCATCAATGTTTCTAACTCTCTATCCCTCTCCCTTCCTCTCTGTAAAAAAAAAAAAATCAACAAACTATATTAAAAAAAAGAAAGAAAGAAAGAAAGGAAACTCAGGAAAAATAAAAAAGTGCACACTTGGGGCCCTGGCTGGTGTGGCTCAGTGGATAGAGCGTTGGCCTGCAGACTGAAGGGTCCCGGGTTCGATTCCGGTCAAGGGCATGTACCTCGGTTATAGGCTCCTCCCCGGCCCGGGGCCCTGGTCAGGGTGCGTGCAGGACGCAACCCATCGATGTCTCTCTCTGTCTCTCCCCCTCCCTTCCACTCTCCCTGAAAATCAATGGGAAAATATCCTCGGGGGTTGGATTAAAAAATAAATTAAAACATAAATAAATAAAGTGCCCGGCCCGGCTGGTGTGGCTCAGCAGATTGAGCGACCTCCCATAGACCTTAAGGTCCTGGGTTCGATTCCCGGTCAAGGGCACAGGCCCTGGTTGCAGGCTCAATCCCCAGGGGGGGAGCGTGCAGGAGGCGGCCGATCCATGACTCTTTCTCATCAGTGATGTTTCTCTCTCTCTCTCTCTCCCTTCCTCTCTGACATCAAGAAAAATATATTAAACAAACAAAAAAAGCGTAAAAAAAAAAAATGACCCCACAGCCATGTCCCTTGCGGTCATTCACACGCCCAGATCAGCACTCCGGACTCTGAAGCAAGTTTGCATCCAGCCCTGGCTGGTGTGGCTCAGTGGATAGAGCGTCCGCCTGCGGACTGAAGGGTCTCGGATTCGATTCTGGTCAGGGCACAGGCCCAGGTTGTGGGCTCGATCCCCAGTGGGGGGCGTGCAGGAGGCGGCCGATCCGTGATTCTCTCTCATCGTGGATGTTTCTCCCTGTCTCTCTCCCTCTTCCTTCCTCTCTGAAGTCAATAAAAATATATTTTAAAAAAAAAGTTTGCATCCAGCGCCCTGGAAAGCTGGCGATGGGCCGCGTGGCTAGTGCAGCCTCAGGGCTGAAGGTCGAGGCAGTCATGTTGGGGACCACGGGGCAGGCTGCTGGGAGGGTGTCCCCCCCCACCCCGGGAAGGGGCAGCATCCGTGTTCAGTGCTGTGTCCCCCTGGGCACCATGCCCTCCCTTCCCCAGGGAGCCGGCTGGGGCTGTGCCCGCGGGTGGTTCAGGCTGGTGGGCAGGCTCCATCTGGGAGGCGGGGAGAAGGCAAATCTGCTGTCCTCCGCGTTCCCATTCCTGGCACTCGCCCCCGATGGAAAGATCTAGAACAGCGGTTCTCAACCTTCCGGCCCTTTAGATACATTTCCTCGTGTTGTGACCCAGCCATAACATTATTTCCGTGGCTACTTCATCACTGTCATGTGGCTCCTGTGATGAATCGTCATGTAAATATCTGATCTGCAGGATGGTCTTAGGCAACCCCTGTGCAAGGGTCGTGCGACCGCCAAAGGGGTCGCGACCCACAGGTTGAGATCCGCTGCCCAAAGGGGTCGCGACCCACAGGTTGAGAACCGCTGGTCTAGAGGATGCTGACTTTCTCTAGGTCCGCCTTCGGGTTACAGGACCCGACCCGGGCGCCAGGAGATTTGGGGAAGGGTTGCCAGGGGGTCTCTCTGGGTCTGACGCCTACAATCCCGTGGGGCTCCCCTGTGAGCTGGACGCACACCCTGGACTGGGGAGGGGGGGCGTCAGAATTCAGGGTCCTGCTCTGAGGCTGAGGGGCGTGGACCTCTAGCCCCTCCACCCTCCCCTAGCGCCCCCGAGGACCCGAGGAATACACATCCCGGGCCCAGGCGCAGGCCCAGGGCGGCTCAGACATGCGGGTTTGCTCCAAGTCGGCTGTGCCATTGCTCTGAGCTTTTCTTTTTCCTTTAAATATTTTATTGATTTTTTACAGAGAGGAAGGGAGAGGGATAGAGAGTTAGAAACATCGATGAGAGACAAACATTGATCAGCTGCCTCCTGCACACCTCCTACTGGGGATGTGCCCGCAACCAAGGCACATGCCCTTGACCGAAATCGAACCTGGGACCCTTCAGTACGCAGGCCAAAGCTCTATCCACTGAGCCAAACTGGCTAGGGATGAACTTCATTTTTAATCCTCACCTGAGGATATTTTTCCATTGCTTTTTAAAAAATATATCTGTATTGATTTCAGAGAGGAAGGGAGAGGTAGAGAGAGAGAGAGGAACATCCATGAGGAGATAGAATCATGGATTGGCTTCCTCCTGCACGCCCCACACTGGGGATGGAGCCTGCAACCCGGGGCATGTGCCCTGACCGGAATTGAACCCGGGACCCTTCAGTTCGCAGGCCAAAATTCTATCCACTGGGTCACCCGAGCCGGGCACTTTTCTGCGTCGTAAGTTTGTCGAACAATTACAGCAGCAGATCTTTGACTGCAGTGAAGAAGGCACCTTCCTCCTTCCCTCCCTCCCCAGCACATGCATTTGAACAATCCTGAAGTTACCTTTGCACGATGAAGAAAATTCTAGAGGCGGTTGGGGGGGGATGGCTGTGCAACATGTGGGTGTACTTAACCCACTAACCCGCACACCTAGCCATGGTTAGGATGGCGAATATCGTTACTCCTGTGGTACCAGAAATTTTTTTTTAATTATCATTTTTAACAGAGAGCAATCAACATCAGAATAAAGCCCAGGCCGGAACTGACCCTGACCCTGTGCCCTGCTCTGTTTCAGCCACGCCGACCCCGGCGCCTGCTCTCCGAGGGACCGGTCTCTGCTCTCAGCGGCTCCCAGCTGCGATGCCCGGCCACTGCCCCTCCCTCCTGCAGCAGCCCCGCCCAGGGTGCCAGCCCACCCCGTGGCCCTTATGAAGAGGTGACTCCGTTTTCTCTCATCTCCTGCTTCTCTCCTGAATCTATTTACTCTAATCTCTCCCTTGCCTGTGGAATCTCTCTGTTTTCTCTGCACTCTTGCTTCTGTCTTGAGTTATCCAGTTGATTTTTGCTGAGTCCTCCGATTGATTTTTGCTGAGTCATGCAATTGATTTTGCTGAGTCATGCAATTGATTTTGCTGAGTCATCTGATTGATTTTGCTGAGTCATGCAATTGATTTTTGCTGAGTCATGCAATCGATTTTGCTGAGTCCTCCAATTGAGTGACCAGTCCAGACCAGCCGGTCAGTGCCCTCCGGGGACAGGTGTGGGCGAGGGGACAGCATGGTCCCCTGTGGTTACAGGTAGGCCAGGTTGCCAAGCAGAAGCCGGCCCCCAGGTGTCCTCCGGACGCTTTGGAGCGGGTGGGGGCGCCGGATCCACTGCTTCCACCAGAGGAGGGCGGGGCCTGCAAGGCTCATGGCTCAGGAGGTGGGCCTGGGGTGACTCATTTCCCCTTCCTGGGCCTCAGTTTCCACAGTTATAACACGGCCAGAGTGACGCCTGGCTGACCTGCCTCCAGGGCTGACCTGCCTCCAGGGCTGTCGTGAGGATGACATAATTGATGGCACGGGGAATGCAACGTGCAACTACGTGCGCCAAGATTTCACACTTGGCTCCCGGGGGGCAGGGGGAGCAGCGGGCCATCACTCCAGGGGGCCGAGGCAGATGAGGGGGGGAGTGGGTGCCCTCCCCCTGCCTCAGGCCAGTGGGCATGACCCTCCCTGCCCACAGGAGGACCAGGGTCCAGAGCTTCTGTTCCACGTTGCAGCCGGGTCCAGTTCAGTATTCAGACTAATTAAAATGTACGTTAGTCCACGGTGTGGGTTCCTCAAGGCCGTGGGCCACGTGAGTGCAGGGGAACGTGACCCCTGCGACAGGCGTCCCCAGAGGGTCAGAGGGTCAAAGGCCAAGGGCCAAGAGCCGAAAGCGCCCTCCTTCACTCAGAAGTTGAAATACTCAGGTTTCCTGCCCTGGCAGTGGCCACAGCCTATTTGGCCACCAATTTGTTTCCAGGGGTGACGGACAGACAGGTAAACACCTTCCCATGCTTCTCAGACCTTACTGGACATGTGTCTCTTGACCAGGGCCTTCCCTCATCAGTCACCAAAAAACAGGCCTGGAGAACGTTAAATGGACAAAGCTATACTATTCAATCTTTCTTTTACTCTTTTCCTATCCTATATAATAAAAGGCTAATATGTAAATTGACTGAATGGTGGAACGACTGGTAGCAATGACACACACTGACCACCAGGGGGCAGACGCGCAGCACGGTTCAATGATGAACCGTGACCAGTTTGGCTCAGTGGATAGAGCGTCGGCCTGTGGACTGAAGGGTCCCGGGTTCGATTCCAGTCAAGGGCATGTACCTTGGTTGCGGGCACATCCCCAGTGGGGGATGTGCAGGAGGCAGCTGATCGATGTTTCTCTCTCATCGATGTTTCTAGCTCTCTATCCCTCTCCCTTCCTCTCTGTAAAAAATCAATAAGATATATTTAAAAAATAATGAAATGATGACCACGATCTCGCTGGCACAACTCTTCGCAGGGCTGGAAGATGGTCCCAGGCCCCCGGCAGCCGGAGGAGGAGCCCCCCGCCGCCGGCCCGCGATGGAGGAACCCACGCCCGAGCCTGTCTACGTGGACGTGGACAAAGGACTGACCCTGGCCTGCTTCGTCTTCCTCTGCCTCTTCCTGGTGGTCATGATCATCCGCTGCGCCAAGGTCATCATGGACCCGTACAGCGCCATCCCCACGTCCACCTGGGAGGAGCAGCACCTGGATGACTGATGGGGGCGGGGCGGCCGCGGGGGCGGCGCCATTGGGTCCCCGGGCACCGGGCGCTCAGCCCGTCCACACGGGAGGGGAGGCGGTTCCCCTGGGGGTGGAGAAAGCCCCCCTTGGCCTCGCCTGCTCCCACCCGCGCGTCAGGGTGACATGCTCGGGGTGCCCCAGGGGTTCCAGCCGGGGGCGAGTTTGGGGAACGCGGTGACTACGGGGCGGTCACCTCCCCGGGCTCCAGCGAGACACGCAGCGTGACACCACCGTGGCCTCCTTTTCGGGGGCCCTCTGCTCATCAGATGCAAACCGGCCCGTGCACTGGCCCTGGGGGAGCCCCCAGCACAGACGTCCCCCCGGAACCCAAGCCCCTCTAGGGGGCCATTGTGAACGGGGGTGAGGGGACCCCCCAAAAAGCCCCATAGAAGGCACGGGGACTGCTTCCCGGCTGCATTTTTAAAAACTGAAAACAGAGAGGGGTCTATTTTTCCTGTTGCCGGTGAAGTGTGCGTTTCAGAAATTTGGGGGGAAATACAGAGTCCTAGAACCCCGCCTCCCAGAAGCCGCTCCTCTGAAAGGGTCGCCCAGCCTTTGCGACACACGGTTTTCACGTAGATCGCACCGCGTGCAGGACGTGTCGCTCATGTGACAGCGTGAGGACGTCCCGGTCTGTCACCGCAGCCCCTGTTGGTGGCGAGGTCGGCGTCCAGTAATCCTCTCCTTGGGTCAGAAACTGAAATCTGCTGATTTTCTCTCCCACAAAATTGTTGCAGCCAGTCACAGCTTTCTATAAAATGTGCTTTTATGGATTTCAGAGAGGAAGGGAGAGGGAGAGAGAGAAACATCCGTGATGAGAGAGAATCGCGGACCGGCCGCCTCCTGCGCGCCCCCCACTGGGGATCCAGCCCCCAACCCGGGCCTGTGCCCTGAGCGGGAATCGAACCTGTGACCGCCTGGTTCCTAGGTCGATGCTCAGCCCCTGGGCCACGCTGGCCAGGCAGACGTTGAATGATGTTGCCGGTTTTGCCTCCCACGAAACTGTCTCACCACTCACGCCGTGACAGTGCGCCATCCCCGACAGGAATGATGGACGGACGCGGAAACCTGGGTTCATACGTCAGCCTCTCTCCAGGGCTGTGTGCCCATGAGCAAGTCCCTCCACCTCTCGGAACCTCAGTTTAAATTTTATTTATTTTTCTTTTTGGCGAATCCTCCCCCAAGGATATTTTTCCCATTGATTGATTACAGAGAGTGGAAAGGAGAGGGAGAGATGGAGAGAAACATCGATGTGAGAGAGAGACACATCGACGGGTTGCCTTCTGCACGCGCCCCGACCAGAGCCGGGTAACCTGTGACCAGGGCATGTGCCCGTGACTGGAATCGAACCTGGGACCCTTCAACCCGCAGGCCAACGCTCTAGCCACTGAGCCACACTGGCCGGGGCTGCATGTTCTAATTGGGTTGGGAGAGCCGTGCCTCCCTGTCCCCTGAAGCCGTCCCAGAATTCCAGGCGCTGGCTCAATGCCCAAGGGGTCCTGGTTCGGACGCCAGGCCGAGGGACCCACAAGCCTGTGTGTCCACTGGTGCGGGTTCATCCCCCCCCCCTCGCTCACCCCCCCATCCCCCCCCTGCGCCATCTCACTGATAAAAACAGGCGAATGAATGGCTCCCCGGGGAGCGGTTCCCACCTCGACCCACGGAGTTAAGACGCCCACACTGCGCCCACAGGGCACCATGGCTTTTATTCATTTGTTCCTGAAGGCGGGCGGGAGGGGCCCACAGCCACAGAGGGGCCCCTGGTCCTGGGGTCGGGGGGGGGGCAGGTGGGGGTCCAGCCAGGTGTGTCCAGGACGCCGGAGAGGACCTCACGCCGGTGGGAGGGCGGGCAGCACCTTCCCCGTGCAATGGCCAAAGCCCACGCGGTAGCCGTCCCCCTGGCAGTGTCCTGGAACGGAGGGGACAGGGGTCAGTGGTGGCCGCTGGGGGCACGGGAACCAGAGGCTGGGCAGCCGCAGCGACAGCTGTCACGGAGCCGGGCCCGGGGCGGGCGGGCGCCGACGGGAGGACAGACGTGCGTTTTCCACGGGAGGACAGCCCGTTGCAGCCGTCGGGGGCCTTCGAGGTGGGACCCCGGGCCCCAACCCCCATCACGGACCCTCGGGAAACACCCCGAGGGGCTGCACAGCTTCCTGGGTGGGTTTGGGTTTAGCCTGAAGCGAGAGGCCCGAGTTCAAAGCCTGGCTTCCCCACCGTGACCTTGGGTCCCCGCCCTAAGGCTCAGTTTCCCCATCTGTGAAATGGGTTCAATGAGCAAGCACAGCAGGGAGGACTGTCGCCAAGATGAGATGGAAACTGAGCTCGGCCCCCTCACCTGGGGACAGGAGTAACGGCCCCGTCTCTCAGGCACATGAGGATCCGATGAAATGCCCCGCGTAGCGCCCCTCCCCCCACAGCACATGCTCGCCCACAGAATAGATGCCCACTGGCGTTAGTGCATTCATTGAATCCCCGCTCACCCCCAAGGATATTTTGAGGGGAAGGCATAGAGGAGGGTCAGGCACGTCTAGACAAGGGTTAGAGGAGAGAAGGCAGCCAGGCGCCGAGAGGGCAGGAAGGAGGGAACATCTGAGCTGGGCGTTGACGGGTGCGTAGGAGTTCGCCGGGAAGGGCATGCCAGACCAGACGGAGGGAACAGCATGTGCAAAAGGCACAGACTGCATTTGCTTCCTGAATGCAGACGGCGATGACATCCTCTCACTCCACCCCCCTACTCGGTCCCGGTGGGCAAAGCTGGCCCCCACCGCCCCCTCCCCTGTCTCGCAGACACCCAGACCCAGGTCTCCGCCAAGTCCAGATGGACGGCGACCTGACACTGTTTTTTCGTTCTGCGCAGGGAGCCGGGGACAGAGCAGGGCATCCGGGGCCTTTGTGGTCTGGGAGGGTCCAATGGAGAACCCCTGGGGCCCCAGGCTGGGGTGAGGGAGAGAGTGAGCAGACATGGGGATGCTGGAGGGGGGCCGAGCCAGCCAGATGGCCGCCCAGCCGACGGCACAGCGCACGCAGGCAGGAGGCGCCCGCACCTGTGATGACGACTTCATCCCCGTCCTGAAGGAACCGCCGGGTCTGCCCGTTGCCCAGCTCGATGGGCCGCGTGCCCCGCCAGGACAGCTCCAGCATGGAGCCGAAGCTATCTGGCTCCTGCGGACAGAAAAGGCAGGTGTCACAGGGCCTCGCGGGCGTGGCTCCGTGGCTGAGCGTCGACCTACGAACCAGGAGGTCAGGGTTCGATTCCCGGTCAGGGCACAGGCCCGGGTCACGGGCTCCATCCCCAGTGTGGGCCGTGCAGGAGGCACCGATCCGTGATTCTCTCTCATCACGGATGTTTCTCTCTTCCTCTCCCTTCCTCTCTGAAATCAATAAAAAAATATTTTTAAGAAAAGAAAGAAGAAAAACAAAGAAAGTATCACAGGGACCCACCTCTGGGTGAGCCTGTCGGCTCCAGCACAGACAAGGCCTGGGAGCCCGGGACGGGGGCGGGGGATCCGGGCCCCGCCAGACCCTGCCTTGGTGGAACCACACGGGAACGCCCTAAGCCAGTGATGGCGACCCTATGACACCCTGTCAGAGGTGACACGCGAACTCATTTTTTTGGTTGATTTTTCTTTCTTAAATGGCATTTAAATATATAAAATAAATATCAAAAATATAAGTCTTTGTTTTACTATGGTGGCAAATATCCAAAAATTTCTCTATGTGACACGGCACCAGAGTTAAGTTAGGGTTTTTCAAAATGCTGACACGCCGAGCTCAAAAGGTTCGCCATCACTGCCCTAGGCAGTGGTCGGCAAACCGCGACTCGCGAGCCACATGCGGCTCTTTGGCCCCTTGAGTGTGGCTCTTCCACAAAATACCGGCTCTTCCAGAAAATACCGACTTCTGCGCACGGGCCACGAAGTTTCAATCGCACTGTACGTGCGCGCCCGCACGTGGTATTTTGTGGAAGAGCCGCGCTCAAGGGGCCAAAGAGCCACATGTGGCTCGCGAGTCGTGGTTTGCCGACCACGGCCCTAGGGCAATGCCAGGCCCCATCCCCCAAAGGGAACAAGAGGCTGCAGTCAGGACCTGGCAGGAAGGGACTGGCACATGCGCACCCCCCAGGCACCATCTCTGGGGTTCTGAGACCCTACCCTGGGCTGACAGTGGCACAGGGGGTATGGGGGTGGGGCGGGGAGACCACAGCAGCCACCCCATCCTGGGAGCACGCAGTGTGGGATGTTGACACCACACACCCAGGCCGCTTCCTGCCTCTCCCCCACCCCCACCCTCCGCCCCGACAGACATAGCCTCCTGCTCCCATGCCCGTCTCTTTCCTTCGGAATTTGAAATTACGAATATTTTTTATTTTTATTTTTTAATTTCAGAGAGGAAGGGAGAGGGAGCGAGAGAGAGGAACATCCATGATCAGAGAGAATCACAGATCGGTGCCTCCTGCACGCCCCACACTGGGCATGGAGCCCACAACCCGGGCCTGTGCCCTGACCGGGAATCGAACCCTGACCTCCTGGTTCCTAGGTCCACGCTCAGCCACTGAGCCCCGCAGGCCGGGCCCTTTCGCCCTGAGTTTGGAAAGGAAGCCCCTCCCCCACCCAGACGTAGAGGAAGCAGAGTAGGACAGAGGCGTCCACACGCCCGCCGGGGGGTGAGCCGGGGCCCTGGGGGCTGCGTGGGGAGCAGGGAGGGGGGCGTGGGGGGCTGGATCTGCGTGAGGTGGGTACTCACCGGCCCGCTGATGGTTCCGGAAGCCAGCAGGTCCCCGGGCCGCAGGTTGCAGCCGTTGACGGAGTGGTGAGTGAGCTGCTGCAGCATCGTCCAGTACATGTGCTGCGGGCGAGGGCGGGGGGGGGGGGGTGGGCCCTCACACAGCCAGGCCTGCACAGCGGCCCCCCGGCTTCTTCCAGGCCCCCCGGATTCCCCCCACACCGCACCCGCTCTCCCAGGTTCCTCTGGGCCATGACAGCAGCCCAGGGACCACCCCGCTCTGTGCCAGCCCTGCACCCCCCGCCCCCCCCACAGCCTCAACGTGCAGCCCACTCCTCTGTCCCTAAGGACACTCTGCCCCTCAAGTGCTCCCCGAGCCCAGGGGGACAAGGTCCTCATCACGGCAGAGGCCCCTCGTGAGCAAAGACCCCAAGTTCTTCCTCCCACCCAGGGCCTCGGAACAAGGAGCCTGCAGGGAGGTCGGGTGGGGGGGGTGGGGGTCAGGACCATGTGCCCCTCCCACAGGCTCAGGTGCAGGGTCCTCCCGCGCCTCCCCACGCCCACAGTGTCCGAGATCTGCCACCCCCAGAGCCACCCGTCCAGGCAGAGGACTGACTCCTCAGAAACGACTCTTGCCCGGCCGGCGTGGCTCAGTGGTTGAGCCCCGACCTATGAACCAGGAGGTCGGGGTTCAATTCCTGGTCAGGGCACATGCCTGGGTTGTGGGCTCGATCCCCAGTGGGGGGCGTGCAGGAGGCAGCGGATCCGTGACTCTCTCTCATCACTGATGTTTCTCTCTCTCCCTCTCCCTTCCTCTCTGACATCAATTAAAAAATATACTAAAAAAAAAAAAAAGTTCAGCCCTGGCCGGTTTGGCTCAGTAGATGGAGCGTCAGCCTGTGAACCGAAGGGTCCCGGGTTCGATTCGGGTCAAGGGCATGTATGTCCGTTGCAGTCCGGGTCGTGCGGGAGGCAACCATTCAATGTGTCTGTCTCCCCCTCTCCCTTCTACTCTCCCTAAAAATCAATGGGAAAATTATCCTCAGGTGAGGATTAAAAAAATAGTAATTAATACATTTCTGAAAAAAGAAGTTCACTTAAAAAAAAAAGCCACTCTGACCCATCCAGCCCCTGGCTCAGCGGTTCTCAACCTGTGGGTCGCGACCCCTTTGGCGGTCGGACGACCCTTTCACCGGGGTCGCCTGAGACCATCCTGCAGATCAGGTATTTATTTACATGACGATTCATCACAGGAGCAGCATGACAGTGACGAAGTAGCCACGGAAATAATTCTATGGTTGGGTCCCAACACGAGGAGCCGTATTGAAAGGGCCGGAAGGTTGAGAACCGCTGCCCTAGCTGGACAGAAGCCCAGACTAGACCCTCCCGGGAACATGAGTGGTTTCCCAGGAAATCCCTGGCCTCCCTCTGAAGGACCTCGTGACCCAGGGCCGGCTCCGTGGCGCCCACAGGCGACCCGCCAGCATCTCCCCACACGGACGCTGCTCCCCGGTTCCCGCCAGAGGGAATGGCTCCCCTGGTCCCTCCCGTCGGTCCGTCCGTCCGTCCGCGGCTGGCCCAGCGCCCACGCTTACCTTAAAATTGGACTTGCAGATGGGAACGCCCTGGCTCATTCCCTCTCCTGTGGGAGAGACGGGGAACACGGACAGAGGGACTCACTTCCGTCCATTCAGAAGGAATAAAACCAAAAAACCCCAATAAAAACCACCGTGTAGGGTGGACTTTGTGGCCTGAGCTGCCCATCGCCCAACCTCATGTTTGCCTAACGAGTCCCAGAAGCCATCGGCGCGGCCCTGGCCGGAGCTTAGTTGGTCCAAGTCTCGTTCTGATCCGCCAAGGACCCGGGTTCGATCCCCAGCCAGGGCACACACACGGATCAACCAGGGCCCAGCCAGCGGGGCTCAGGGGCTGAGCGTCAACCTAGGAACCAGGAGGTCAGGGTTCGATTCCCGCTCAGGGCACAGGCCCGGGTTGTGGGCTCCATGCCCAGTGGGGGGCGTGCAGGAGGCAGCCGGTCCGTGATTCTCTCTCATCATCAATATTTCTCTCTCTCTCTCCCTTCTTCTCTGAAATCAATTAAAATATATTTTCAGCCCTGGTTGGTGTGGCTCAGTGGATGGAGCGTTGGCCTGTGGACTGAAGGGTCCCGGGTTCGATTCCGGTCAAGGGCATGTACCTTGGTTGCAGGCACATCCCCAGTGGGGGGTGTGCAGGAGGCAGCTGATCGATGTTTCTCTCTCATTGATGTTTCTGGCTCTCTATCCCTCTCCCTTCCTCTCTGTAAAAAATCAATAAAATATGTTTTTTAAAAATATATATTTTAAAAAAAAGATGTGTCTCTAAGGCTGCAGCAGGAAATACCCCCCCACCCCCAGCTCAGGAGCACTTAGCCCCTGGCCACACCCTCCAACCCTGGATGGTACCTCTCAGGGCGACAGAGAGTTTGATGTCGAACGTGTAGGGCTGGTCATGGCAGAGATACGGCAGCGGCTTGGGGTCCTGCGAGGGCAGAGCACACAGAGAGTCAGGGCTGGGGAGAGGGGGCGGGGGGGGGAGAGGGGGGGGAGCTCAGCGGAGGACACGGGGTAGAGGGCAGCTCTCCAGGGACCCAGCGCCAGGTCCCTGGTCCGTGAGAGGTGAGGGTGGTCCCATGAGCCAGACTCCAGGGAACGTGAGGCTGAGGGAGGGGCAAGTCAGAGGTGCAGGGGCCAAAGCAGGGGCGCCCTGTCGCCCGGTCGGCGTGGCTCAGTGGTTGAGCGTTGTCTTTGACCTATGAACCAGGAGGTCACGGCTCGATTCCGGTCAGGACACATGCAGGAGGCAGACGATCCATGATTCTCTCTCATCATTGATGTTTCTCTCTCCTTTCCTCTCTGAAATCTATTAAGAATATATTTAGCCCGGCTGTGGTGGCTCAGTGGATTGAGCGTTGTCCCATGGACCAAGAGGTCCTGGGTTCGATCCCCAGTGTGGGGCATGCAGAAGGCAGCCAATCAATGATTCTCATCATTGATGTTTCTCTCTCTCTCCCTTCCTCTCTGAAATCAATAAAAATATTTTTTTCAAAAGAACAGAAAAATAAAAGAGCCGTAGTTGGTGTGGCTCAGTGGGTAGAGCGTCGGCCTGCGGACTGAAGGGTCCCGGGTTCAATTCCCGGTCGAGGCACATGCTCAGGTTGCGGGCTCGATCCCCAGTGTGGGGTGTGCAGGAGGCAGCCGATCCATCATTGATTCTCTCTCATCATTGATGTTTCTCTCTCTTCCTCTCCCGTCCTCTCTGAAATCAATAAAAAAATATATATATTTTAAAAATAATAAAAATAAAGGAAAAACGTTGAGTAATCAATGGTTCTGAAGTGGCCAGAGTCCTGCGGGTTGAGCCCAGGTGGTGACCGGAAGGGCTGGTGTAGAGGGGGGTGTCTGGGTGCAGGGGCGCAGAGGGGGGTGGGGGTAGGGGTGGGGCTCGAGCAGGGAGATGCCCGGGCAGGTGTGGAGGACGGAGTCACGTGGCCACAGCCCAGGCCGGGAGACGCAGGGAAACTGGGCCAGGGCACTGGCCGGGGGGTCACAGGGCGCTGGGGGAGGCCACGCGGGGAGGGGGAGGGGAGCGAGGGTGAGACGAGGCCCGAACGTCAGCTCCAGGACCAGCTCCCAGTGCATTCTCCCCCGTGACCCCCAGGGGGCGCCATCGCACAGAGAATACCCGGCTGCCTGGTGCATTGTGCAATGCGGTGTCCCTGGCAGGGACTCCTTGTCCTGCCAAATGCCAGGTGCCCTGGCCTCAGAGGGAGGGTTCCGAAGGTTACAAAACGGTGTTTTCCCAAAAAAAACTGTGCGCGGGGGAGGGGGGCGGGGGGCGGGGGAGCGGGCGGGGAAAGCACAAGCCGAGTGATGGGCGCCTGCCTGGAGGTCACGGTGGGCACAGGGCCGGGGTGCGGGGCTCCCTGCGGACGGGCGCTCACCTGCTCCGGGTTGGGCACCACGAAGGGCATGAGGGCCTCCATGGGCACCACCCACGGGGAGATGGTGGTTGCGAAACTCTTCCCCAGGAACGGCCCCAGCGGCACGTACTCCCACCTCTGAATGTCTCGGGCTGCGGGAGGAGGGCGGGCAGGGCTGACCCAGGCTGCCCGGACCTCGGCCCCCGGCTCCCTCCTCCCCTGACCCCGGGGCAGAGGTGCCCAGCACGGCCGCCCCCACTAGGCCCCA
The DNA here is from genome assembly GCF_964212035.1 of Myotis nattereri. Classification (NCBI taxonomy): domain Eukaryota; kingdom Metazoa; phylum Chordata; class Mammalia; order Chiroptera; family Vespertilionidae; genus Myotis; species Myotis nattereri. Next base: position 1,136,821 of record NC_138097.1, on the reverse strand, counting down.
CCCAGGCTGCCCGGACCAAGGGCTATCGGCCTCCGATGCCCAGGACAGAGGTCCTTTGGGGGGGTAACTGTGCCAGGATGACCCGGCAGGCGGGATGGTCCCCCGTGAAGGGGCTGGACGCTCCCAGGCACCGTCTCCCTCCCGCACGGGCCCGGGGTGGAGGCAGGTTCGGAAGCTGGGCTGCTGAGTTTGATGGAAACGGTAGCTCAGCAACTAACGGAGACCTCTCTGTGCCTCAGTGCCTCATCTGTAAAATGGGGATGATAAGATCGCCAGGAGGCCGGGCCGGCCGGCGTGGCTCAGTGGTTGAGTGGTGACCTAGGAACCAGGAGGTCAGGGTTCGATTCCCGGTCAGGGCACAGGCCCGGGTTGCGGGCTCCATCCCCAGTGGGGAGGCGTGCAGGAGGCAGCCGGTCCGTGATTCTCTTTCATCATGGATGTCTCTCTCTCTCTCTCCCTTCCTCTCTCTGAAATCAATAAAAATATGCATAAAAAATATCACCAAGCCTTAGCCAGTGTGGCTCCGTGGATAGACCGTCGGCCTGCGGACTGAAGGGTCCCGGGTTCAATTCCCATCAAGGGCACAGGCCCGGGTTGCGGGCTCGATCCCCAGTGGGGGGCATGCAAGAGGCAGGCGATCCGTGATTCTCTCTCATCATGGATGTTTCTCTCTCCCCCTCTCCCTTCCTCTCTCTGAAATCAATAAAAACATATTAAGAAAAGTGTCGCCAGGAGGCATTTGGACGCCACACAGTGCTCAGACCTGTTACCTGTGCCGTCAGCCGTGTCCCCGGCCAGGGGAGGGGAACGCGGGGCTCAGAGCGGAGAAGTCTGTGTGGGACCCACGCCCACACCCCGGGCTCCCCGAGCCAGCACCGCACCCAGGGAACCAGGGGCCTCTGGGAAAACGCCCCAGACACCCCGTCTCCGCCCGCAGCGGAGCGTCTGCAGGGGGCAGCCCCACTCACCGCTCCAGTCGTTCATGAGGACCATCCCGAAGATGTGCTCCTGCGCCCTGGAGATGGGGATCGGCTCCCCCAGGCGGTTCCCGGGGCCCACGAAGAAAGCCTGCCACGGGGGAGCGGGTGAGGTCTGGGCTCAGCGGGCGCCCCAGGTCGCGCGCCTGGAGGGCAAAGGTCAGGCCTGTCCGAGGCCCCGAATGCAGTGTTTCTGACGGGGGCGGGAGGGGGATATCGGGGGCCAGCTTGAACCGTAAGACACAGCGATCACGCTCAGGTAACCGCGATTGTGCTGCTCTGAGTAGGGGAGGCGCCTTCTGGCCAGGATGGGAGCTGCATCCGGACCTGGGAGCTCACCTGGAAGGGCAGCCCATCCTCCCACCCGGGACCTGCCTGTTACCATGGAAACATGACAACCTGGTTGCAGAAACCAGGGCCCCCAGCCTTTGCATACCCCCAGGCCTTTGCAGACCCCCAGCCTTTGCAGACCCCCTGGCCTTTGCAGACCCCCAGGCCTTTGCAGACCCACAGGCCTTTGCAGACACCCAGGCCTTTGCAGACACCCAGGCCTTTGCAGACCCCCAGCCCTTTGCAGACCCCCAGCCCTTTGCAGACCCCCAGCCCTTTGCAGGCCCACAGCCCTTTGCATACCCACAGGCCTTTGCAGACCCCCAGCCTTTGCATACCCACAGGCCTTTGCAGACCCCCAGCCCTTTGTGTACCCCCAGGCCTTTGCAGACACCCAGGCCTTTGCACACCCCCAGGCCTTTGCAGACCCCCAGCCTTTGCAGAACCACAGGCCTTTGCAAACCCCCAGCCCTTTGCACACCCCCAGGCATTTGCATACCCCCAGGCCTTTGCAGACCCCCAGCCTTTGCAGAACCACAGGCCTTTGCAGACCCCCAGCCCTTTGCATACCCACAGGCCTTTGCAAAGCGCCAGCCCGCATTGCCTGTGCACCGCCCACCTGGCCCACCCTCTGCCTCCTCCCCATGCCATCTCTGTCCTTCTCCCCAGTATAAGCAGCCGCCTGTGGTGGGGGCAGAGCAGATGTTTGTGGGTGACCTGCTGCTCCCCACGCTGCCGGCGGGAATGGAATCAGCGCTCACAGACGATGCCAGGCTGTCTCGGCCCCATCGGCTCAGGGAGGGACAGGCGGCCGGACCCCTTGCTTGTCCGGTTCTATTTCTAAGTCGTGTGCTTAGACGACTCCGTGGCCGCCTCGGGGAGCTGGGGCACTCCAGCCCATGAACCTTCTGATCAGCCCCGAACGCCAAGCACAGTAGCCGCCTGGCTCCTGCCCTGCTGCCCCCCACAGCTCAGCATTTCAGGACCAGACGGTATGTTAAGCTGGTGGCAACTGAGGGGATCAGCCCCGGCAGGTGTGGCTCAGTGGATAGAGCATCAGCCTGTGGACTGAAGGGTCTGGGGTTCGATTCCAGTCAAAGGCAAGAATCTGGGTTGCAGACTCGATCCCCGGCCCTAGTCAGGGCATGTGCTGGAGGCAACCAATCGATGTGTGTCTCTCACATCGATGTTTCTCTCTCTCTCTGTCTCTCCCCACCGCCCTTCCACTCTTTCTAAAAGTCAATGAAGCCCGGCTGGCATGGCTCAGTGGTTGAGCATCAACCTATGAACCAGGAGGTCAGGGTTTGATTCCCGGTCAGGGCACAGGCCCGGGTTGCGGGCTTGATCCCCAGCAGGGGGGTGTGCAGGAGGCAGCCCATCCATGACTCTCTCTCATCACTGATGTTTCTATCTCTCTCTCCCTTCCTCTCTGAAATCAATAATATATATATATATATATATATATATATATATATATATAATTTTAAAAATCAATGGAAAAAATATACTTAAGTGAGGATTCACCCACAAAAAAAGGGAAAAAATAATTATTCGTGTAAAATCAAAAGGCTGCCTCCAAAACGCAGCCAAGAACCTGGTGGGGTTACCCTCCCCACCCCAAGCCCATCACCCTCCGCCCTGGGGAGAAAAACACCCCCAATACAATGGCCAGGAACCAGCAGAATAGCCACACGTCATGGGGGCAAACTGGGGCGATGACCGTCAACAGCAGAGTCGCGGTGACATTTGCAAAAACAGAACCGGAGTCCTATTTGCTGAGTGATGAGTGTTCACACATGGCAAACATCTCCTCCAGGTCAGACAACAGACCCAGGCCCCGGCTGAGAGCGGATCGCACCGCAGCCAAGACCAGGGGCCCTGCCCTCCCCTCCCCAGCTCTGCACCGGGAAGCACCTGCCCGCAGCGTCCTCCCTCCGTGCACCCGGAGAGAAGGCCGCCCCAACCTGGGCTCGGAGGGTCTGGGCTGGGAGACCTGCTCTGGGGTCCACGGGGCACCGTGGCTACGGCAGCAGGAGGCAGCGGGCCGGCTGAGAGGGCCTCGCTCCTCCTGGGGGACCCCCCAGGAGGTGCCCACACATTTCCTTCTCTGGACAGAGTGGAAATAGACCAGCAGGCAGGACTGGACAGACCGGGAGCTCCTGCTGCCTCCAGCCGACCTTGATTTCCACAGCCACAGCCCTGGGGCGGGGGTGGGGGGTGCGGGGGAGGGAAGGGTGAGCCCACACCCCTTCTCCTCCACCTGCCGTGAGTGGACACCCAGAGCTTCCCCAGGCCTCACCTAAACCATGGGCGTTGCTATGAAAAGTCCCTCCATGCCCTGGCCGGTGTGGCGCAGTGGATTGAGCATCAGCCTGCAGACCAAAGGGTCCTGGGTTCGACTCAGGTCAAGGACACATACTTGCTTGCAGGCTCCTCCCAGGCCCCGGCCCTGGTAAGGGCGCGTGCAGGAGGCAACCCATTGATGTGTCTCTCTCACATTGATGTTTCTCTCTGTCTCTCCCTCCACTCTCTCTCTCTCTCTTTTTTTTTAAAATATATTTCTTTATTGATTTCAGAGAGGAAGGGAGAGAGAGAACCATCAATGATGAGAGAGAATCATCGATCGGCTGCCTCCTGCACGCCCCCCACTGGGGACCGAACCCGCAACCCGGGCCTGTGCCTTGACCGGAATCGAACCTGGGACCCTTCAGTCCGCAGGCCGGTGCTCTATCCACTGAGCAACACCGGCCAGGGCTCCACCACTCTCTTTAGAAATCAATGGGAAAATATCCTTGGGTGAGGATTAACAACAACAAAATTAATTAATTAATTAAAAAATAATAAAATAATAGGAAAGAAAAGTGCCTCCATGAGGCAGGCTGTTCTCCCCGACTGGGCCAGGCTCCACCATGTGGCATCCAGCCATCGCTTCTTTTTGTTTGTTTTGTGACTCCTCACCCAGGGATATTTTCTCCATTGATTTAGGGAGAGTGGAACGGAGGAGGGAAGGAGGGGAGAGAGAGAGAGAGAGAGAGAGAGAGAGAGAGAGAGAGGAACATCGATGCAAGAAAGACACGTCGATTGGTTGCCTCCTGCATGTGCCCCGAACGGAGCTGGGGATCAGACCAGCAACCCAGGTACATGCGTGCCCTTGACCTGACATTGAACCCAAAACCCCTTGGTGCTGGGGCCGACGGGCCGACCACTGAGCCACACCGGCCGGGCTTGCCATCCTGGTTACGGAGAGCCTGTGCCGACACCACGCGGAGACGCGGAGACCCCGAGACCCCGCAGACGCTTACCATTTCCAACTCGATGTCCAGGAGTTTGCTGGGGCCGTAGACGGGAGGCTTTGCTGCAACATCGGGGACAAGGGGCTGCCGTGAGGGCCGGGCCCGGGGACACGCGTGGACACGCGTGGGGACACGGGGCTGCGCGGGCGGGGCCTGGCCGCGGGGCACTCACAGTCATCCGGTCTCATCTGGCCCATGGGCCTGCGGATCGGCGTGCCCGACACCATGATGGAGGAGGCGCGGCCGTGGTAGCCCACGGGTAAGTGCAGCCTGGCGGAGGGAGGCGAAGGGCGCCGGGTCAGAGCCGCCGCGTGCGGCCGAAGACATGTCAGCATTCTTTTTTAAAAAGATCTACTTTTACTAGAGGCCCAGTGCACGAAATGTGTACACGGGGTGGGGGGGGGTCTCCCTCAGCCCAGCCTGCACCCTCTCCAATCCGGGATCCCTGGCTCCTAACTGCTCGCCTGCCTGCCTGCCTGATCGCCCCTAACTGCCCCCCCTGCCGGCCTGATCATCCCTAACCGCCTCTGCCTGCCTGCCCCTAACTGCCACCCCTGCCGGCCTGATCATCCCTAACCGCCTCTGCCTGCCTGCCTGCCACTAACTGCCCCCCCTGCCGGCCTGATCATCCCTAACCACCTCTGCCTGCCTGCCTGCCTGCCCCTAACTGCCCCCCCTGCTGGCCTGATCATCCCTAACGGCCTCTGCCTGCCTGCCTGCCCCTAACTGCCCCCCCTGCCGGCCTGATCATCCCTAACCACCTCTGCCTGCCTGCCTGCCTGCCCCTAACTGCCCCCCCTGCCAGCCTGATCATCCCTAACCACATCTGCCTGCCTGCCTGATTGCCCCTAACTGCCCCCCCTGACGGCCTGATTGCCCCTAACTGCCTCTGCCTGCCTGCCTGCCTGCCACTAACTGCCACCCCTGCCGGCCTGATTGCCCCTAACTGCCACCCCTGCCGGCCTGATTGCCCCTAACTGCCTCTGCCTGCCTGCCCCTAACTGCCCCCCGCCAACCTGGTTGCCCCTAACTGGCCCCCGCCCCCGCACCGGCCTGGTCACCCCCAACTGTCTCCCTTGCTGGCCTGGTCGCCCCCAAATGCCCCCCTTGCCAGCCTGGTTGCTCCCAACTGCCCCTCCCTGCTGGCCTGGTTGCTCCATGCAGCCTGCTCTGCTGTTCATTCATTTGGTCGTCCCTCACTAACCCCCCTGCCGGCCTGCCCGCCCCACACAGCCTGCTGTTCGGTCGTTACTGTTACGGCGTCCTGGAAAATTAGCAGATTCCTCTATTATTAGTACAGACTGCTTTCAGAGAGGAAGGGAGAGGGAGAGAGAGAGAAACATGGATGATGAGAGTCACTGATTGGCAGCCTCCTGCACGCCCCCTAGTGGGGACCGGGTGAGGATGGACAAAAATAGGAGATGAAGGGACTGCCCCCTGATCCCACAGCAGGTCCGGGCGGAGCTGAGAAGACCAGACGCTGAGACTGTTGTTTCCAGAAGGGGTGACACGTGATCGTCATCACGGTCGGATTTTCCTTCAACTGGTTTTCGGAACCCCAGGGGGACTTGGCCGCTCTCGGGACCGTGTCTCGCTGGGAGTGGACGGACAGGCTCGGAACCATCGGACTCGGGCCTGGGACGTACCAATTGGGCATCAGGGCGTTGTCCTTGCCCCGGAACATGATCCCGACGTTCGTAGCGTGCTGCCGCGAGGAGTAGAAGTCCGTGTAGTCACCTGCGGAGGGAAGTTGGGGAGAGAGGGAGCCCATCGGGGACCCGGACGCCTCCGGACAGAGAAGGGACATGCCAAGGATGGGCTGACAGGAACCAGGAGAGCCAGCTTCCTGGGCACCCCGTTCCGCGGGGCGGCAGGCGGGGGCACCCCCCACAGCATTTGCACCAAAGCTCAGCACAAGATGGACACAAATGAGCCGCACTAAAAAAATGGTTTCAGGCCGGCCAGCGGGGCTCAGTGGTTGAGCGCTGACCTAGGAACCAGGAGGTCAGGGTTCGATTCCCGGTCAGGGCACACGCCCGGGTTGCGGGCTCCATCCCCAGTGTGGGGCGTGCAGGAGGCGGCCGATCCATGATTCTCTCTCATCATGGATGTTTTTCTCTCTCTCTCCCTCTCCTTCTCCCTTCCTCAATTAGATCAATAAAAATATATTTTTTTAAAAATGCAATCAAGCCGTAGCCGGTTTGGCTCAGGGGACAGAGCGTCAGCCTGTGGATTGAAGGGTCCCAGGTTCGATTCCAGTCAAGGGCATGTACCTGGGTTGCGGCACATCTCCTGTGGGGGGTGTGCGGGAGGCAGCTGATGGATGTTTCTCTCTCATCGATGTTTCTAACTCTCTATCCCTCTCCCTTCCTCTCTGTAAAAAAATCAATAAAAATATTTTTTTAAAAATGCAATCGATAAAAATATATTTAAACAATTAAAAAAATAATAGAACATTATGTCAGAACTCCTCACTGAGAAACAAACAATACACAAGAGCTCGAGCCTTCGACTCGGCCCGAGTCGGTGATGGGGAGGGGGGTCCCAGCCCCAGAGCCCCTCCCACCAGGAAGCGGGGACCAGCCATGCTGGCCCAGGAGGCCGCCCCGAGCAGGGACTCACCGATGACAGCCGGGAGGTGCATGGTGGCAAGAGCCTGGGGGACCAAAGCACTGAAACAGAGCCAGGGGTTTCAGGGTCAAGCGCGTGGCCAGGCGAGGCCCCCGCTGGGGGTGGCCACCCGCAGGCTCAGCCCAGCCCCTCCCAGAATCCTGTGCGTGCTGCCCGTGACTGTCTCCAGGCCGGGCTGGGCCGGGGAGGGGCCCACCCACTAAAGCCGAGATGCCGCCTCTCTGGCTCCAGGTCTCATCCTAGGAATCGAGCTCAAGCCCTCGACTCTGGGAACCAGACAGGGACACGGAGGGCCCGGCCGGTGTGGCTCAGTGGTGGAGCGTCGACCTAGGAACCAGGAGGTCAGGGTTCGATTCCCGGTCAGGGTACAGGCCCGGGTGGCGGTCTCCATCCCCAGTGTGGGGCGTGCAGGAGGCAGCCGGTCCATGATTCCCTCTCCTCATGGATGTTTCTTTTTTTTTTTTTTTTTTTTGGTTTGTTTCTTTTTTCTCTCTTTTTATTTATTTATATTTTACTTTTTTTTTTCATTTTTTCCATCATTGACATTTCTCTCTTTCCTTCTCCCTTCCTCTCTCTGAAATCAATAAAAAAATATTTTTAAAAAAAACCTGCCCTAATCAGTTTGGCTCAGTGGATGGAGCGTCGGCCTGCAGACTCAAGGGTATCGGGTTCGATTCCGGCCAAGGGCATGTACCTTGGTTGGGGGCACATCCCCAGTGGGGGGTGTGCAGGAGACAGCTGATCCATGATTCTCTCTCATCATGGATGTTTCTATCTCTCCCTCTTCCTTCCTCTCTGAAATCAATAAAAATATATTTTAAAGATAACCACACAAATGTATTAAAAAAACTTCTTTAAAAAAAGGACCGGCTGATGCTGATGAGGCAGGAAGAGGGCAGTGGCCAGGGGTAATTCTGTCCCCCGGAGCCCTGCCACGGACGGGCAGCCTGGGCAGGGCCTCCCCGAGGCCAGGGCAGCCCTGCGGTGACTGCGAATGGTCCCGGCTGTCACGTCACCGTCGCCCTCCCCGCCGCGCCCCCCCGACATCCACGCGCGCTCCTCACCGCTTGCGCAGCTCCGCGTCGTCTCGGAGCCTGGCCTGGCCGGCGGACAGCAGGTTCTGCAGGAAAGCTCGCGCCTCCTTCCAGGCGGCCTGGCCCAGCCCCATGAAGTTGTTGAGAGTTGGCTGAAATGGGGGAAGAGAGGGAGAGAGAGAGAAACATCAATGAGGAGAGTCAGTGATTGGCAGCCTCCTGCACGCCCCCTCGTGGGGATCCAGTGAGGATGAACCAAATACGCAACCGAGAAGAGAGATGGAGGGACTGCTCCCTGATCCCACCAGCAGGTCCGGGGCGGAGCTGAGAGGACCAGACGCTCCTCCGTGGGATGGGAGAGAAGGTCACGGGTGGGACAGTGCTGGGCGGAGCCCCTCCTGCCCACAGGAGAGGCCAGCCTGCCCTCCAGGGCCTTGTCACTCTGCTCCTGGGCACGGCAAGGTCCAGGACGCTCACTCTTAGCTCTGTCGCCTGTGCATCAAGGTGGGGAGAGGGCTCAGCTCTCCGGATGGGACTCAGCCCCTCACGGACTCGCACACACAACGGGCAGAGCCAGGAGCCGCTGTGGGGACGCTGCTGGTGCCGCTCGGCCTGGCCCTGGGTGGGAGGTGGCTGTGTGGCTCCACCGGGACTCTCCAGTCTGCGGGTTATCACAGCCTATGCACACCCCCGTCAGTAAGTCAAGAAAAGGTTTCTTGCCTGGTCAGTGGGGCTCAGTGGTTGATCGTCGACCTATGAACCTGGAGGTCACGCTTTGATTCCCAATCAGGGCACATGCCCAGGTTGTGGGCTCGATCCCCAGGGTGGGGTGTGCAGGAGGCAGCCGATCCATGGTTCTCTCTCATCATGGATGTTAATCAAGCTCTCTTTCTCTCTCTCCCTTCCTCTCTGAAATCAGTACAAAATATATTTTTTTAAAAGAAAAAGAGCTGCCGAAACCGGTTTGGCTCAGTGGATAGAGCGTCAGCCTGTGGACTGAAGGGTCCCAAGTTCGATTCCGGTCAAGGGCATGTACCTGGGTTGCGGGCACATCCCCAGAAGGGAGTGTGCAGGTGGCAGCTGATCGATGTTTCTAACTCTATCCCTCTCCCTTCCTCTCTGTAAAAAATCAATAAGATATATCTTAAAAATAAATAAAAGCAAAAAAAAAAAAAAGAGCCTGGCTGGTGTTGCTCAGTGGTTGAGCATTAACCTATGAACCCGGAGGTCACAGTTTAATTCATGGGTTGTGGGCTCGATCCCCAGTGTGGGGCGTGCGGGAGGCAGCTGATCCATGATTCTCTCTTATCATTGATGTTTCTGTCCCCCCCGGCCTTCCTCTCTGAAATCAGTAAAAATATATTTCTTTTTTAAAAGAAAAAGAGCACAGACAGTGTTGCTCAGTGGTTGAGCACTGACCTATGAACCAGGAGGTCATGGTTGGATTCCCGGTCAGGGCACATGCCTGGAGGCACGAGAGAATCGATTCTCTCATCACTGGTGTTTCCCCCTCTCTCTTTCCCTCTCCCTTTCTCTCTGAAATCAATAATTTTATACACACACACACACACACACACACACACACACACTGAGTGGTCAGATGATGATGCCCACCCCATCAGTACAACGAAGTGAATTAGTTATGCAAATAATAGTAATAAAACCTTGAAGGTATTTGCTTAGGAAGTTCTCAATATTCTGTATTTTTGGAAGTGTCCATGAAGTACTGATGGGGTGATCATCATAATCTGGCCACTCAGTGTGTGTGTATATATATATATTTTAAAGCCATAGTCAGTTTGGCTCAGTGGGTAGGGCATCGGCCTGTGGACTAAAGGGTCCTGGGTTCGATTCCTGGTCAGGGCACATGCCCGGGTTGTGAGCTCCATCCCAAATAGAGGGTGTGTAGGAGGCAGCCGATCCATGATTCTCTCTCATCATTGGTGTTTCTCTCTCTCTCTCTCTCCCTGCCTCTCTGAAATCAATAAAAATATATTTTTTTTTAAAAAGAAAAGCACCAGACCTTCTTCGGGGGAGTCAAGTCACATTCCACAGGTGTGTACCCTGCAGGCTGCCAACAGAGGGCACTGGGCCCAGCTGTCCCCCCCCCCCCCCCCCCACCGGCACCCACCCCCCGCCCAGCCGGGGCTGTAGGTCCGGCTCTGCAGGGCCACTGGGGTCGAGGCCACGCCATGTCGCCATGTCCTACCTGCACGAACACATCCTGGTGTTTGGAGAGGACGGGCCCGGTGAAGAGGTGCTTGATGACGCTCAGGTCCAGGATCTGGTCGCCGATGGCCACGCCGATCCTTGGCCTTGGCTGGGAGGAAGGCGGCACGGTCAGCGCAGGGAAAAGCCTCAGCCGAGCGCGGCTCAGCGACCCAGAACGTCTGTCTGCTTAGGAACCCAAGGTCCCCCCGTAGAGGAACAAAGGGACCGGGTCCTTAGCACCGAACCCCAGCTTTCCGTGCCCCCCAAGGGGCTGGAACCGCTGCAGTGACAGCTTTCGATGAGGCCCAAAGGCCCTGGAATCTTCGGGAAGGCCAGAGGCCAAGTCCCCACCCCAGCATTCTTCAGAGGGTGGTGGGAAGGGGTGATCTCCCCCAGATGTCCCTTCGTGGCTGTCCCTGCAGATGCCCACAGGAAACGGGGGGGCGGGGGGCGGGGGAGCCTCAGGCCAGTGGCTGGATTGGTTGAAGCATCATCCTGTACAGCAAGCGTGTCAAACTCAGAGGCGAACGCGGGTCAAACAAACAAGGTTTGCGTGGATGTGGCCGCGAAAAAACTAAAGCTTCCATTTTCATACAACTAGGTTTGTTTCGATGGAGACGTGCTGAATGCAAAGGGCTGAGATAAATGGGTCATTGTTCACATAAAGTAATAGAACGTTTTAATAAAAATCATTATTTTTTTCTTGGACATGAACTCACCAGACCCTGAGTCCCTGCACAAATGGATAAGCGTCACGCAGATAAACCCATTTCTCTCGTTCTCCGGAAGCGAGGTATTTCCTGTTGCACTCACCAAGCAGGCCAGTCCCAGACTAAGGACGTGGCCACGGGCTGCTAGAACATTCGCTGCCAGTGTCAGTGGGGAGAGACGGTGTGCCTGCGTGTGAGGCGCGTGAGGGACGCGAATGCAACACGATGACAGTCATCCGTCATCAGTGAACGTTGTAGCTCGTTACCCATAATGATGTACAACAGGACATTGTAAAAATTAAGTGATGAAATTTTTATTAAAACCTCTCTTGCACACCGTTACATTGGCTGGGCCGCAGAAATACTCATTGTGGGCCGCATGTGGCCCACGGGCCGCGAGTTTGACATGCTTGCTGTCCACCAAAAGGTTGTGGGTTCAACCCATGGGCCTCAACCAATCCATGTCTTTTCTCTCACATCTATGTCTCTCTCTTTCTCCCTCTTCCTTCCTCTCCAAAATCAATAAAAGCCGCTCTGGCCGGGGTGGCTCATGGATAGAGCGCCGGCCTGTGGACGGAAGGGTCCCGGGTTCGATTCCGGTCAAGGGCACGGACCTCGGTGGCAGGCTCCTCCCCGGCCCAGGCCCTGGTCGGGTCGCATGCAGGAGGCACCCCATCGATGTGTCTTGCTCACATCGATGTTTCTCTGTCTCTCCCTCTCCCTTCCACTCTCTCTAAAAATGAGTGGAAAACTATCCATAGGTGAGGATTAACAAAACACACACACAAAAAAAAACAAAAACCACAAAATCAATAAAAGCAGATCCTCGGGTGAATATTTAAAAAAATAAAAACAAACAGCCTGGCCGGAGTGGCTCAGTGGCTGAGCGTCGACCTATGAACCAGGGGGTCAGGGTTCGATTCCGGTCAAGGGCACATGCCGGGGGTTGCAGGCTCCATCCCCAGTGTGGGGGGCGTGCAGGAGGCAGCCAATCCATGATTCTCTCTCATCATGGATGTTTCTCTCCCTCTCCCTTCCTCTCTGAAACCAATACAAATATATCTTAAAAAATAAAAATAAAATAAACAGCACCCAGCCCCGGCCAGTGTTGCTCAGTGGATAGGCCTGCAGACTGAAGGGTCTCGGGTAAGATTCCCTCTTAGGGCACATGTCCGGGTTGCGGGCTCCATCCCCAGTGTGGGGCGTGCAGGAGGCAGCCGATCCGTGATCCTCTCTCATCATGGATATGTCTCTCTCTCTCTCTCCCTTCCTCTCTGAAAAATCAATAAAAATATATTTTAAAAAAACACAGCAGAAGGGGACGGATCTGCAGGCCACTGTCCGCCCTGCCAGGGGCGGTGATTCCAGAAAAAGCCCGTCCCAGCACCCCACCTGCCTCTGGCCACAGCGTCCCCCCCTCATCGCTGGGTGCTCCCCGAAACAGTGAGGCCAGGACCTCCAGGGACAAATACCAGGGCCTCGCAGCCGCTGGGGTGCTCACGGGGTTAAGGTTTAAGCTGCCCCCCACCCCCCCCCCCATTGTCTCTGCGCCCCCTGTGTCCCTGCAACCTCTGCCCAGGCCTGGCAGGTGCTCGGCCACAGGCCGGCTGTCCCGGACGGACAAATGGACGGAGGCACTGGCTGCAGGGTGGCCCCAGAGGCACCCTGCCTGGGGGCCAAAGGTCACCCTGGGGGCAGGGGCCCAGGCGGCACCCTGGGGTGCAGGCCGGGTCTGGGGTTCTGCGGTTTCACCTTGAAAGCTGGGAGCAGGCGTCTAAGCAACATGACCACCAACACCCGCAAAGGAATGGGGGTCCCCCTCCCCGCCCCCTAGCGCCCCCCCCCCCGCCCGGGGCCGGTTCACCCCCGTTTGCCCATGAGCCCGTCTTCAGGGCTCACGTCCACCCAAGTCAGGCCACACGGCGGCCTCCAACCGGCGTGCGTGTCGCAAGAATGTCCAACCGGCATGCCGCAAGGTTGGAAGGTCGCCGGGCCCGGCCGCGCGAGGGAGAGTGGGGTTCCTGGCCCCCCAGGGCGTCGGAGGGACCCCCCAGCCCCGCGGCCTCGAAGCCCCGGATGACACGGGGCGCCCGCGCTCCGGGGACCCGGGGTCCCGCCGGCCTGGGAGCGCGATCGCCGAGGGCAGGGGCGCCCCCGATGCCCGCGGGGTCCCGGGGACACGCTGCCTCGGCGGGCGACCTCCGTTTGCATCTCGTTCCCACGCAAACCTGCAGCGGCACCGGGAACCCGCGGGCGCGCACCACCCGGTCCTCGGGTGCAGAGTGGGCCGGCCCCCCGCGCCCCCCGGGCCTCCCCGGGGCTCCTTGGGGCTCCCCCGGGCGTGCAGACGGCGCGGGGAGGCCCGAGCGGAAGGGGAGGGCCCCTCCCGGGTGAGGGGTCCAAGGTGAGGGGTCGCCCGCCCGCGCCCCCGGCTCACGTTGGCTGCGGTGGAGAAGACGCCGTAGGGCAGGTTGTGGATGGGGAAGTCCGAGTCCTCGGCCACCGGCACGAACGACATGCTGACGGGACCCGAGCCGCGAGCGGGACTCCGGACTCGGCGCCGCGGTCCGTCCGGCGGGAGCGCTCCAGCGGGCCCGCCCCCCCGACGTGACGGACAGCCCGCCGCTGACCACGCCCCCGGAAAGCCACGCCCAACTAACCACGCCCCTCGGCAGCCGCGACCCCGCTAACCACGCCCCTCGGCAGCCCCTTCCCCCCCCAGACACGCCTCCATTCAGCCCCGCCTCAAAGGCCACGCCTCTCGCAGCTCCGTCCCCGCGGACCAGACCTCCCGGAAGCCACTCTCAATTTGCCCCCGATACTCCCGCCCCCTCTGACCACGCCTTCCGGAAGCCCCGCCCAATTTGCCCCCGATACTCCCGCCCCCTCTGACCAAGGCTCCGAAGCCCCGCCCCATAGACCGCGCCTTCCTGAAGCCCCGCCCACTGACCACGCCCCCCGAAAAAGCCCCTCCCCATGGACCCAGCCATTCTCCCGCGGGCTATTGACTTGTTCAGTCTGCACAGGCCTGACCCTCCCCTTAAAGGCAGCAAGGTTTCATTCTGTGAGCAGCTTGGTCAACACCCAGCAAAACACGGGGTACAGAGGGGCGCTCCATGATGCCTCAGGGATTGATTCAAAACTAGTGACGAAAGCAACCGACCCCTAGCTGATGTGGCCCGTTCTATGCGGGTGTGTGTGTGGCCATAAGATGACTGAAGGGGAAGATTTCATCGTTTTAAAATAGACCTGCCAACCCTCTAATTACATGTAAGTGTCTGAAAAGGCCAAAACTGTTGTGTTTGAAAATAAAAACCACTGGAAGTCACTAGCAAATACACTCTACTTCCTTTTCTCCTTTTCGGGGTGGGGGTATGTTGAACATGCCCGTTACAATGATAAAAAACAAAACAAAACAAAACAAAAAACAGCCCTGACCAGTTTGGCTCAGGGGATAGAGCGTCGGCCTGCGGACTCAAGGGTCCCGGGTTCAATTCCGGTCAAGGGTATGTCCCTGGGTTGCGGGCACATCCCCAGTAGGAGATGTGCAGGAGGCAGCTGATCTATCCCTCTCCCTTCTTCTCTAAAAAATCAATAAAATATATTTTTTAAAAAAACAAAAAAAGATTGCCTATCATCCCAGAAACCTCCATTCTTCATTTTCTCATTACTTGTTACTTTGTTTTTTTTAAAAAAATATATATTTATTGATTTGAGAGAGGAAGGGAGATAGAAACATCAGTGATGAGAGAGAATCATGGATCAGCTGCCTCTTGCACGCTCCGTACTGGGGATCGAGCCGCAACCTGGGCCTGTGCCCTTGACCAGCATCGAACCCGGGACCTTTGTCCACAGACTGACGCACTATCCACTGCGGCAAACGGGCTCAGGCTGTTTGTTTCCTTCGCATGCACAGCATTTTCCCATCTTTGTGAACTTCACGAAGGGCAATTTTTCGGTCTGGCCCTACATTTTTCTCCTGAACACTTTTCCCTGGGCCAAACAGGCTTCATTCCCGTCATTCTCACCGGCGGAAGAGGCTGCCGTGCTTTGAGTGGTGACAGTAATAGAGCAGTGGATGGAGATCTGTGTTGTGACTTCCTGTTGGCAGGGATCTGCAACGTAATTTTGAATTACATACGCCGTGAGAGTGGGCATCCCTTGGTTTCTCTCTTTTTTTTATAACATATTTTTATTGATTCAGAGAGCAAGGGAGAGGGAGAGAAACATCAATGATGAAAGTCATGGATCGGCTGCCTCCTGTACACTCCCTACTGGGGATCAGCCTGCAACCCAGTCCCTGACCAGGAATCGAACCTGGGACCCTTCAGACCACAGGCCGACACTCTATCCACTTAGCCACACCGGCCAGGGCCCAGCCCTTGCTTTCTGACTTTGAAAGGGAATGAGTTGTCTCTTTTTACAAGGTGCCTGCTTTCTGTGTGGCTGGTTTTACACGGAAACTATCAGTATAAGGCAATTCCTTCCTAGTGCTCACTTATATCATGAGTTTTTAAAAATCACGAATGACTGCTAAATTCTATCAAATACTTTATCTGAATCTGTTGAGACAGTTCTAATGGATTTCCTCCTGTTTTCATCTGTTCATGTGATAAATTTACATTTACAGATTGTCACGCTCAGCCACCATGACACACCAAGACAGAACAAGACATGTCGTTAAGTGGACACACTGACACCTAGAGCTTTGCATGGCGACGATACTGCTGTTTTACATCATATTTCACGGTTTAAAAAGGATGGCTGCCTGGTGAAGCTTGGAAACCACAGGACAAAGGGCCTTTGGAGGGTCTTTCTCTCTCCACAATTCCCCAACTGCTCCGTCTGAATTCACGCGCTGTTTTTCTTTTCGATTTTTTTTCCTAGTTTGTTCTCTTTATAGCCTCTGGTTGTAGGAAAAGGGTGCCTGTGTGCCGCCGGGGCCACCATGCAGACAGGGCTGGGCTATTTACAGGCCCACCGAGAGGGCTGTACCATGGCGCCTCCCGCCAGCGCTCAGCCAGGGTGGGGTTGGCAGGGGCTGTACACACAAATTCGGGGGCTGGGCCTCAATACTGTCAAGGGTGGGGGCTGTAAACATGGCCGGGGGGTCCTGCCCACCCCCAGTGGTCTGTGACTGGATCTGGTCCACCAGCTGCGGGGCCGACGGCACGTCCTGGGCACAGAGGTTGTAAACACGACGAGTGGCCTTCCCATCGAAGGCGGCCGTCTCATCCGCCGTCGTGGGGGCGCCACGGGTGGGGGTGCCAGACACCATGGCCGCCTCCTCTGCCAGGCTGACGACCCCTTTGCACTCTGTATCCACGCGGTGTAGCTGCGCTCCATTTTTCTCATCTTACCAGAACAGCAGTTCTCCTGGGCCAGTGACGGCGAACCTTTTGAGCTCGGCGTGCCCGCATTTTGAAAAACCCTAACTTAACTCTGGTGCCATGTCACCTAGAGACATTTTTTGATCTTTGCCACCATAGTAAAACAAAGACTTCTATTTTTGATATTTAGTTTATATATTTAAATGCCATTTAGAGAAAAATCAACCAAAAAAATGAGTTCGCCATCACTGTCCTATGCTGACTCGGTGTGACCGAGAGCAGAGCAGGGAGCCAGACAAGAGCTAGCAAGTCTGACAGCTCAGCGACAGACGCTCTCGGCTCTAAAGACATGCTGGCATCTTCACCTCACGGGCGTGTGCGATCACTGTAGCACGGGAGATCACTCACGGGCAGGTGCGAGCTGAGCAGGGGGCCCTCAGAGGATGGGTGAGGCCGGCGGGACACAGCAGGACGGGGAGTGGGACGAACCGCCAGGAGAGAAACAGAAAAGGCAAGCACGCGGGCAGGTCGTGGTTTTGCTTTTTATTTAATCAAAGACTGGTGGGTAAACATAAATACAGCACAATTACTTCAGATCATTCTTCATATCGTGTACACACAGACCGATGAACGCAATCTGAAAGAAACCTGCGGTCAGCGATGAAATGCACTCAGCTTTCTCTTCCCTCGCTCAAAAAAAAAAAAAAAAAATTTAAAACATACAAACTCTAGGATCTCCTCAGCACACTCTCTCCTGTGACAAATGATTCAGACATAAATAGTGGGTGCAAAGAAACGCTATGCTAACGTATGCAGAACCTTTGCTAAGGAAGAGAACAGAAGCAGCCGTAATGATTCAGATACATTCAGTCACCGATAACTAGCTGTGCCCCGGAGGGCATTATCAAGAGGAGTCGTGCTGCAGAGAAAAGCTCTATACACATACACAGTGAGAAAACCAACCGCAAGGTTAACGCATGCATGTTTAATACTGGGGGGGAAATAAAGAAATCACAGCCCGCCAAAATCTCTCCACGTTTGTTATAAAAGCCCTCTGCGCTCAACTAAAATGAAAAGGATCTTAAAAGGATAATACTTGTAAAGTTTACTTAAGTCTTCTCAGCCACAGAAACTGCAATGGAAATAAATGTTCAAGAGTCATTTTCAAAACAAAAACAAAAATCTATTCTTCTGGTGACATGCATGATTGAAAGGTCTATGCAAGGGACACTGCGCTACCCGCCCACTGACCAGGAAAAACACCTCAAGTCAACGTTTAGTTTGCAGATGGCCAAAGGGTTTTGTATTCCAGCAGGAGCTCAAATCTTCTGGATCTTTTCGCCGACCACCACCGGGTTTTCTTTTCGGATTTTCTCAGCAGCGTCGGCTTTGTAATTGTAAGAGCAATTGTGTACATCGGAGTAGCGGTGTACCCCACAGTAAACATTTCCACACCGGCATTCAAACCCTGAAACGGGGTGAACACACACATCTGAGTCGGGGGCAGGTGGGCATCGGGAGCACATTTCAAGTTCAGCACAGATCGGGTGTTCGGGGCGACCGCTAGAGCACCGCTCACAGCCCAAGAACATTCGAGTTCACTAGCTGATCGCTTCAGGTTTGAGCCAGAGCACGGCTCCGGGCTCCAGGTCCCTCACCTATGACAGGGCCACTACTACCTCCTCTCAAAGCAGGTTGCTAAGTGGAAGATGGGAAACATTTCTCGCATCTAAACTCTGCCATGCGACAACAGGCACATGGTCAGCGGGCAGGCTTACATTTTAACTAAGAAAGACCAACGGCCCCTGACACAGCTGTTAACAAGTAACAGCGTCCACACAGCTGTCCTTAGCTAACCCCTCCCCTCCCCCGCCCCCCGATGGAAAGGGAGCTGAACTTTGGCTGAGCGGCTAAGACCAGGGGGTGCAGTTAGGGTGCCCGTGCATGAACCCACTGCTAACGCGGGCCAATTCCTTAGCCGCTCTGAGCCTCAACTGCCATTGTAATTTTGGAATAATAAGTTACTGTAAAGGATCAAATGAGGACTGTGTTACTTGACACAGAGTAAGCAATGGACAAACGCTACTTCGTTCAGGAAAATGCCCAGCGTTGAAGCCAAAAGAGAGATGGGAGGAGAGGGGCTGGGTCGTACACAAAACTGGCCCCGCTCCCCTAATGAGGATTGGATGGTGTGAGAGAATTTCTGGGAATGGAACACAGGATTTTCACCACTGACAATTCCTTTGCTACGGTTTTTAAACTTTAAAAGTATATTCTGGCCCTAACAGGTGTGGCTCAGTGGATAGAGCGTCGGCCTGCGGACTCAAGGGTCCCAGGTTCGATTCCGGTCAAGGGCACGTACCTGGGTTGCGGGCACATCCCCAGTGGGGGATGTGCAGGAGGCAGCTGATCGATGTTTCTCTCTCATCGATGTTTCTAACTCTCTATCCCTCTCCCCTCCTCTCTGTAAAAAATCAAAAAATATATTAAAAAATATAAAAATAAAAATCATCATTCTCCCCTTAAAAAAAATAAATAAAACTATACTCCGTAGCTTTTTCAGAAGCATGAATGACAAGGAAGCCAGCAGCGACCCCAGGCGGGTGGCCTGGGCAGGGTGAGGTCAGGAAGTCTGCGGCCCCTGTCAGAGTGGGAGGGTTTCTGAGCGCTGGAAGGCCTCTGTCTGACACTGAATACTGTGTATTTCCGCGTGTCTTCTCTGCACGTGCTCGGCTGGGCCGGTCTTAAACATCTTGGATGTGAGACTAGCATCTCCTTCCGCTTTACCTCCCACCTGCTCCTCGGCAGGGACACCTTCCTCACACACAGTTTTGTTCAAAATCTGACCCCCGCTCCTCTCAGCTCGCACTGAAGTCAGCACAACGCCGGGCACACGGCAGACAACGAATGTCACCTGTGCAGCTGCGACTGCTCCCCCAGTGCACCCCGTGCACCCCAGTGCACCCCCGTGCACAGCGCTAGCCTCTCCTCTGCTCTGCATGACCCTCACGTGCTCTGCCCACGGCCACCGTCCCCGCTCCTGGTCCCAGAGCTGCCCTGTTCCCTCCCTTCTCGAGTTTTCCTCAGGCGAAACGCCCGTTTCCATCAGGGAAGCCGTGCTCATCCCTCAAGTCCCAGCTACATCATCTGCCTTCATCACACTTTCCTCCACTCGCCTCTCCTCCTCCTCCCCTCCTTTTTTTAAAAAAATACATTTTTATTGATTTCAGAGAGGAAGGGAGAGAGAAACATCAATGAGAGAGAATCATGAACCGGCTGCCTCCTGCAGGCCGCCCCCTATAGGGGATCAAGCCCGCAACCCAGGCATGTGCCCTTGACCGGTAATCGAACCCGGGACCCTTCAGTCCGCAGGTCGATGCTCTATCCACTGAGCCACACCAGCCAGGGCGCCTCTTCTTTTACATAGTAAGTCAGTCACTCCCGTCCCTGAACTCCCAAACCAATCTACGTGATAGCACTTCATGCCCTTCCCTTGCTAAATACCCAAGCGGCATCTGGAACACTTTTTCTCCCTCCCTCTCCTAACAACTACGCCACCTGACAGCCCTGCTATAGGGGTCCACACGGATCGATCCCGTATTGCGTGGCAGCCCGGGGCGCGTTGCCTTACATGCGTTAACACGTGTGAACTCACGGAACCCTCACAGCAGCCTATGGTCAGCCCTTTATCCGAAGTCCTCCCCAGCTCGCCCGGCTCTGACATGGCCTCTCCACTGCTGGCCCCGAAGGCAGGGGCCACAGCCTGGCTCACTGACCTCCCTTGTCTGACACCCTCAAGCTCCGCTGCAACCATCGCTTAAGAGAAAACTATTCACTCCGCCTTTAGGTACGGAATTAAAGCTGCTTTTATTTCTTTACGGAAGCGCAGAAGCTGAGCTTGCCCATATCCCCTCTCCCGGGAACAGAGCCGGCCTCGCTGAGGCCGGGAGCGGGGAGCAGGCGTCACTCAACACGCAACCTCACGCTCAAAGCGTTTGCCGGAGCCCTTACCGGTAAGTCCCACTTTCTTCCTGCACATGAAACAGCGATT
Organism: Myotis nattereri; assembly: GCF_964212035.1. Classification (NCBI taxonomy): domain Eukaryota; kingdom Metazoa; phylum Chordata; class Mammalia; order Chiroptera; family Vespertilionidae; genus Myotis; species Myotis nattereri. Next base: position 1,116,254 of record NC_138097.1, on the reverse strand, counting down.
CTTTTTCTGTTTTGGTTTTTCGAGAGATTTGTTCTGCTCTTCGGTCGGCTGCTGGGCCGTATCTGATACTGAAGCTGACAAAAACAGGGGCGGGGGGAGATGCGTTATTCAGGAAGGGGGGTCTGGGTGGCCGCTGTCCCCCCCCACCCCCGCCCGCCCCGGCTGGTCTGTTACCCAGAGGATAAATGAGGGATTTTGTGACATTAGTTACAAAGCAGTTTCTGTAACCCCACCCTTGCTGTTAAACGTATGTAGGTTTGTATGTAATGTATGTACACACATGTTCACAGTGACTCCAGAAGGTGTTGGAATTTCTATATTTTGTGATAATTATGTATTTGACCAATACAAGGTATGCGTGCGTACGTACATGTCCGTGTACACACGCGCGTGCGCACACACACACACACACACGCACACACTACCTGTTACCCTGAGCGAGTGCTGAGAAAACGGCCTTATGCAAACGTGTGAACGTGGCTGGGTCGGAACTACGGAGGTTCCTGGGGGGCCAGGGGAGGGAGCTGAAACCAGACTCAGTGGAATGCGAAGGATGTTTACAATTTTCGGAATGCCTCGCATAAAACCTTTAAGATGCTCACAGTAAGATAAAGTGATGAAGTTTTATGGTTAAGGTCACACATGGATGCATTTCCCGAGTGACAGCAAGGCCAGCGGAACCAGGACCCGCGTCAGATGACTGCCCTGGACCTCCTGTGACCCCGTCACCTGCCACCACCCGCTCGGCCTCCGAGGCGTCACCAGGCGCGTCTGTAGCACGACCAGCAGACGTGACCCGGCTCCGCAGCACCGCCCTGCCCGGATCAAGGTCTCAACCTCCCCACTGTGTCACCGCGGGTCCCCCTCCTTCAGAAGCTACTGCTCAGCCTGTGGGGCCAGGCCGGCCCCTCCGCCACTCCCAGTCCAAAGGCCTCCCCGTCTCTCCCTTACGCCATCGAGGTCATCCTCACCTTTTAAAGGCACATCTGGATGATGCTCTCACCGAGCTCCCAGCCAGGGCCACAGTCTTGTAAGGCTGAGTTCGGCACCCGTCCCCCGGGACGCCCCGACCCAGTTCTCTGCAGCTCCCCCTCGGATGACCCAACACGGGGCCACGGCAACCCACGCCTCAGTCGCCCGCCATCTGCCGTGACAAATCTAACCGCAGGCCGGCGGGCGGGACAGGAAACGAGACACGTAGCCCACATGGTCAGCGGCATCTGACATACTGTCAGGCCGGACCCCATGTCCGCCCTTCCACCGGGGCTGCCTACTGCACGGCAGGCGTCGATCAACATCTGCGGGACCGTTCCCCAGGGTCAGCCTCCCGCCCTGTACACCTGCCTGACAGTCACCCAGACCTGTGTCCTCACTGCCGTTCCCCAGCGTCAGCCTCCCGCCCTGTACACCTGCCTGACAGTCACCCAGACCTGTGTCCTCACTGCCCGTTCCCCAGCGTCAGCCTCCCGCCCTGTACACCTGCCTGACAGTCATCCAGACCTGTGTCCTCACAGCCCGTTCCCCAGCGTCAGCCTCCCGCCCTGTACGCTTCTGCTCACCATTTCTTCTCCTCTTCATGCACCTGCCGTCCACGCACCTGGACGCACACAGCAGGCACCCCCTGCCACGGTCCTTGCATTTAGCAGGTTTCAAAGTTTGCCCCGTGGTAGCAGGACCAGCACGTCATCCCTTTCGGCGGGTGAATAGCACCCTGTGCATGTGTTTGTCCACTCACCTGCTGATGGCCACTGGGTTGTCCCCACACTGTGATAATTCTGAGTAAGGCTCCGGCCATGCTTCAACTTTCTGCCTGACTACCCTCATGCCCGCACCACGAGTCTTGATTACGGACGTGTGTCGTTTAGTCCTCCGCCAACATAGCTCTACTTTTTCTAGACTATTCTGGCTCTTCTCACCCACTCTTTACAATCAGGATAAATGTGATTTTGAATCCACGCAGCTTTCCTAAATTAGTTCGAAGGGACTGTTCCTCTCTGACTGTCTGAACCACTGACTCAATGATTCCACTCTGTATGGAGGCGGGAACCCTCAGAGCTGGAAAGAGTCCGAGACCCCGCCTCGCTCTGCCCTGAGCCTGGCAATGACCCGCTGTCCTAGAATGCTCACGTGACGGGGAGCTCACCACCTCAGGACAGGCCTTTGTTCTGCTGCTGGGAAGCTGCAAAATTCTCGCCCTGTCACCTCCAAAGGAGCTTTTAATATTGAAATTCGATTCCTTTCCACTTGCTCTATGTGAAACCTGTCGAACCAGGCTGCTCCCTTCCGCCTCCCAGCCTGAGGCAAGGCACACGCCACGCCACAGACCGGACCGCATCAGCACCCCCGTCTTACCTCACACGTCCAGGGGATAACTACGTTTTGGGAATTTTCTCATTTCTACTTTTAAAATACCCCTCATCTCTACCCTTTCTTCAACATTTCTATTCAACTAAAACATGAAACTATACACTTATATTTACTAGAGGCCTGATGCATTAAGATTCGTGCAAGAATGGGCCTTCCTTCCCCTGGCTGCCGGCGCTGCCTTCGCTCCGGCCCGGAGCTGCCTTTCCGCCTTCCCATGCTGCCTAGAGGCCTGTGTATGCAAATTAACCCACCGTTGTTGGGTTAATTTGCATACTCACTCCTGACTGGCTGGTGGGCATCATGAAGGTACGGTCAATTTGCACCTTTCTCTTTTATTAGCATAGATGAGTTTGTAAGGACTAGAATAGTTATGTTGGCCAGGCAGCACATCATTTGTTGGCAAGAAGTCAGAGCAGGGGGATTCGCTGTCTTAACGAATTTAAACTTGAGCAAACGGAGGTGGAGAGGGACGGATGTGCCTGTCCTCACCATGCAAACACCATGTACAATGGGAGGTTTCCCTGGCGAGGGCGTCTTCCCCTTGAAAGTCCCACAGGCAACAGGACGCACCGTGCATCCCTGGCCTGTCTTCACTTCACACACCAGGGGAATTAACTCAGGAAACACGGGCCACTGAACAAATGCCTCCTCTACGATCTCTGTGGCTAAGAGCCTTTCTACACGCCCCCACGTCTTCCTAGGTCCCTGGGACCCACGACCGGGACACAGAGAGGAGGGGCCCGGACAAGAGACGGCACCTGAAAATGCCAGCAACGCATGCACCTGTGCGCCGTGAGTCACGGGTGGGGAGACGTGACTGCCAGGCCAGTTCAAGCGTCTCTTAGGAAATCGGAGTCAAAAATAGGAGGTTCCTCTCAACCCAGCAGCCCCAGTTTGCTCGGAGAGGAAACAGCACTTAGGCTAAACTCGCTGAAACAATTACAGATAATCACATAACACGACCACGCATTCAGTTCCACGTATCTGTCAAACGAAACAGAATGTGACGCTGCTGAGCCTGTGAGGCCTCTCCGTCAGCTAAACACTTGAGAAAACACTCTGCTCAGAAGGAACATGAATGTGAGGATGTTTGAGGCGACGAATTTAGGAACCGTATGCACGCAGCACAGTGCCCGACCCATCAGTCCCATGTGACATCGATGACAAAGGAGATGCCAGCTCGTATGCAAACCTTGCAGGTCTTCTGTCTCAGGCGCTGCTTTGTCCGCAGATGTGCTATCCCCTTGGGAAGATGTTACAGATTCTGATAAAAGTGGCTGATTTGATACAGGACTAGAAAAGCAAACACATTTTAGGTTTTAAAATGGCATCTCTATGCATGAACAGTAACTAAAGGGACATAATAAGAAGAGTTCAGCATCTCTAACTAGATCATTAAGACAAGAATTCACACAGAAATGCCTGTGATCACTGAATCACAGAACTCTGAAACTAGAGGCTCATTGGGACCCCCAGTTTATAGGTTTGGAAATAAGGCAACAGGTGCGTTCCCTGTGTGTGAATTCACTGAATGAAAACTGGTGTGATACAGACACGCCCAGGCAACCCTAATACAAAGTTTAAACGGTATCCTGGCAAAATGGAGTGGGACATCTCCCGTCATGAAGTGAAAAAAGAAACGATGAGTAGAAACCTAGGATTTGTTTCCTAACAGTAGAATAAAAATAAAACAATATTCTGTATTTTCTGGCTTCTAAATGATGTGACGTCCAAGTTTAAAACAACAACACACTACAATACAGATAAATACGAGTTCCACATCATGAGATGAAACAGAGAGGGCCTCTGAGAAGACCGCTTTTTCATATGAAACGCTACGACTTGCAGAGTAAGACTACAGCTGGAGAACTGCGTATGCTTCTGAAGGATTCAGGGCTGGATCAGATATACGAGGAGGAGGAAGAGGAAAGCTTTCTGAATAGGAAATCTGAAAGACAGTCTCCCCAACCTCACCTCAACATAAAACCAAAAAAAAGAGGCCTTTTCTAACTCGTCAGGAATAATAATGAGACAGACAGGACTTTAGGCCAGTTAATCCTGACGTGACCTGACATGATTTTCCTTAACGAGACTGATCCCACACGGAATAGGGTCTTTACTTCCTCGCTCCCCCGTCCCGCCCAGAGGCCATGCCTACCTTGGCTGCATAGATGAAGACGTCGAGTCTAGCGTGGACGGCGCTTCCGGGACACTGCCGTCTGTGCACTGAACTGGTAGAGAGTCAGACAGGCTACTGACAGATGTGGCTGCAACGGTACCACATTGCGTATTAGTGATTCTGCACATGGGACAGCCCGCCACCTTATCTAAAAAAATCAAGATCGTTTTTCCACAAAATGCAGCACATGAACCTGGTTTTCCTATATAATAGGCTGGTGAATTGCTTCTAGTTAAAGTGTTTCCAATACTATGGTTTTCCAACGAAAATACCGTGGATGTTTAGCCGTGAAGGAAACCATACACACTGCACGTGTTAGCACACGGAGCCCCTGCTCTGCGGACTGAGTATCACCAGGCCCTGTGCCTTCCAGACAGCTCCCAAGCCCAGCGCGGAAGCGAGATGGTGGCAATGAGATAACTTCGCAGGGAGGCGAACCCAGGCTCAGAATGGAAACCCTGCTCAGCACATTAGGTCGCATCGTTTTCCCTGTCCTTCATCAGGCAGAAACACAGATGATGATTTTGGTTAAAAAACAGTCATTTGTACGCCTAAGAAAACTTGGAGAAGTTTGAACAAATAGCTCTAGCTCTTGGCTTGAACACAAAGTGCTGGTGAGAAAGATTCTGTAAAAAACATTTAGCTCTAACCGGTTTGGCTCAGTGGTTAGAGCATCGGCCTGCGGACTCAAGGGTCCCGGGTTCGATTCCGGTCAAGGGCATGTACCTTGGTTGTGGGCACATCCCCAGTGGGGGGTGTGCAGGAGACAGCTGATCGATGTTTCTCTCTCTCATTGATGTTTCTAACTCTCTATCCCTCTCCCTTCCTCTCTGTAAAAAGAAAAAAAAAAATCAATAAAATATATTTAAAAAAACACACATTTAAATGAACTAACAATCAGCCAGCATGTTCATCAAGCACAGAAACTAGACACATGGGATTAACCTGCACGTGGCCCAGCCTGGGGAGTTCTAGAAACGCCTGACTTTGCAAAGCTGACCCTCGGAGTCCCTGCCTCCCCCCCCGCCACCACCCCCCGCCCGTCACTTTCCACAGCTGTTGACCCAGAAGCCCGCCTCACCCCCAGGAGGGTCCTCTGACGCGGGAAGGCACAGAGGACTCAATGGCTGGCGCTGCACGCCCCTTCCCTGCCACGCCTCTCCTCCCTCGCGGGCTCAGACTTCCTCTCAGGCCAGCTGTGGCTACCTGTCACCTCTTTCCTTCAGGAGTCCTCCAAGATCCAAGAGCCATGCCCTCCTGCAGCCCGCCCCCTGACCTTACGCTCCCGGACGGCGGGCACACCGGAAGCCAGCCTCTGTTTTAATAGGACAGCGGAGTCTGCAGCTCCGAGGCTGTGACAGGGGCTGAGGGTAGTTCTTCTCAGCGGGCCACTCCCATGCCGCTGCCCTACCACTGATCACCACGCTGCGTGACGAGACGTGTCCCTGACACAGACAGAGTAGAGCGAGAAGGACGGGGGAGCTTTCGGGAAAGGGTCCGGTGCACGCCCCGCGCCATCCCAGTCGCTGCGCTGTGCGGGGTCACTCACCGGGGGGGCTTATCCTGTCGTTACTGCTGTTCTGTCGCTGGAGGTGCTCCTTGTAGCACACGGAGCACATGCCGTTGGTGCGCGGGTTCCCATAGAACCCGCAGCCCGTGGAGCACAGCATAGGCACTTGGCTGTGGTTCGCTTCTTGCGCCATGTTCCTCCGCTGCACACCTGGAACGGACAGAGGGTGAGCAGAGGTGCCCACGCTGCCGTCACACGCCACCCAGATGTGCTTTGTGTGAGACAGAGAAGCCCACACATCCTCCCCCCGAGCCCCCACAGTTCAGGGAAAGACAACGTAAACGTTACAGGACACACACTGAGCCTGCATCGCTCGCCCGCTCTACACAAGCAGGTCTGCCAGCGGAGAGAGCAGGAACACCTCCCAGAGAAAGGTCCCCCTCAGAAGACTCCACACCAGCAGAGGCTAAGGAAAATCCTCTAAGCCTAGCTCAGTTTGGACTCCTAATCGTACCTAATAATAGACAAACATGTAAATTGACCGTCCCTCCGCTATGCTCACCAGCCAATCAGGAGAGTATGCACATTAACCCAACAAAGATGGCGGTTAATTTGCATAAGTAGGCACGAAGCGGCAGAGCGAAGACTGAAGGCTCCGGCCGGAGCGAAGGCCTGGGTCCCGGGTGCCGGCAGCCAGGGGAAGGGAAGGCCTAGTGCACGGATCTCTTTGTGCAACGGGCCTCTGGTAATAATAATAATATACGTTATACTAGCAAATGTTGCTCTGTAATACTGTTAACGTCTAACAGTTTAAACTGTGGTCCGAGGCCACGTTTTAACGTGCGTAATTTCTTCTGTTTAAAAAGCATGTAGCCTAGCATCAGTGCTGGCGAGGGCATGGGGAAGTGGGCAGATGCTGTTGAAATGAGAAACTGGGGCGATGATTCTGGAAAGCAACCTGGCCGTTCCCCCTAAGGGCCCCGTGAGAGACTGCCCTGCGGCCACTCACGCTCCCAGAGGGTCTCCCATGGGGGTAACTAGGCACCATCAGAAAAAGAAATGGCACAACGTGAAACGCACACACAATATGCTGCCAATTCAGGTAAAAGGGCATCAATGAACCATCCCAAAGGACGGATCAAGATGACAAAGCCAACGGCGACTCTTTTTCTGATCGGCACCTTTTAAAAGCCTCTTCAGGGAAGATACGACTTGCCTAATGGAATAATGTTTTTAAAGATCATTTAACAATTAAAAACCACCAGGACAGAGGCCCTATGTGGGGAGCACGTGAAGGCAAGGGCAATCGGAGCGGACGGGAGGGTCCCACGTGCCCTCTCTCAGCAGCAAGGGGCACTGGCCATGAGCAGCATGGCAGCGGGGACAGCAGGCTCTTCCTGTAAAAGCTCCCACAGGAACAGAAGGTGTAGGTACATTAAGATGCGTCTGTGTTCCGGGATCTGGAACACGAGGGGCCGCGTTTTGCCATTCATGTTACCACCCCGACGTTTCCACACCTGAACTGCCAGGACAGACCCGGGGGTGGGGGGTGGGGGGTGGGGTTGAGGGGGGATCTAACGCAGATTCAGAACCAGGAGCCACAATGCACTTGACTGGATCACAAACCAAGGCAGCCAGCTGATGGAGCGCCTTCAACCCTAAGGGTCCAATTTCGGGTTCTGACAGCCACCTTTCTTACTCCACGAAGGCAGGTCATCCCAGGACCCGATCCTGCCGCCCTGGAACACACGTATGTGCGCCACTTCAGGCCCCGCCCCCGCATGGTTCTGTGCAGAGCCCTGTCGCATTTTACACAGTAACTAACAGTGACGAGATACAAAAGCTGCGGACACACATTTTCTGCCCGGGGCCTGGCTCCTGAGGGAGGTGTGTTTGCCTGGCCTGGGTGCCAGGGCCAGGGCTCCAGGTCACGTACGCAGCTCGGAAGCGATGGCCCTGGGCTCAGTCCAGGTGGTCTGGCTCCGAAGTCCGCGCTGCCCCCGGGCTGTCCACGTGTGCGCCATGGGCCCGGTCACATTGTTTTGTACCAACGCTCAGGAGCTATTTGCCTTTTCACTCTGACGTGTTACAGAAGCAACAGGGGACACGCCTGGGGCCTGGCCAAGGAGCCAAACCCTGCCAGGGCCCCCAAGAAAAGCTGGGGGACTCTTCATCACCACGTGTTCACACAAGTCCATTTTTCTGAGTCTTGGCCCTGAACACATGTGTCTTGTTAGTAACCTGTGTGACGGGCTGGGCGGCACGCATGAAGCACGCCTGCTGAGCACGGCGGCAGGGCGGGTGGGGAGAAAGAGCGCTGCGCTCTGTCCCAGCTGCACGCTGACGGAGTCTTCTTTTCCTGAAACAGGCTTTTTGTTTCAACAAACTCTCGTTATTCAGACGTGAGTACACGGCAGACATCTCAAAAATGACCACAGGGAGCTTGTCACTGGAAGAAACACAGCTAGTAGCAATTATGCCAAGGACAACATCCGAGCGGAAAACCATCGAGACCAGCACCCCCGATGGTTAGGGGGCTCCGGCTAAGATCGGTGGTGACACTGATGAGATGTGGGTGGTTGGTACCACATCAGCGTTTGCGAGATCAGCGCCAGTCAGCGAACCAGTATTTTCCGAGTGACCACCGCGTAACGGTACGAAATTACTCACCAACAAAATAGCTATTCGAAGTGAAAGACAGACCAATGGATTTTAAAGCAACAGAACAAAAGTCTTTATGGAGCCTGAGATCCTACTGCATGGAGCCCTTTAAGAAGCTACACACAGTTTTCGGGTGATGCCAAAGGACCCCTCTGTTACCTGAGGAGGTTACTGACATGCTCCTTCCCCTCCCGCTACACACAGTGACACCCCGTCTCCGCAGCATCGTAACAGACCGAGCACAGGCACCTGGGAGAACCGGCTGTTGGCTACGAAGCCAGGCCCCGAAGCGTCGGCAAGAAGGGGCAACATGCCACTTCCCCACCTAACCAGACAGACAGACAGACACACAGACACACAGACACACACACAGACACAGACACAGACACACACACACAGACACAGACAGACACACACACACAGACACATAGACACAGACACAGACACACACACACACACACAGAGACACACAGACACAGACAGACACACAGACACAGACACAGACACACACACACACACACACACAGACACTAGAGGCCCGGTGCATGAAATTCACGCACGGATAAGGTCCCTAGGCCTGGCCAGCGATCAGGGCCAATCGGGGACTTCCTTCCAGCTGCTGGCTGCCCGCTGGGGCCTGTCGGCTGGGGGGAGGGACCAGGGAAGCTCTTGCATTGAGCGTCTGCCCCCTGGTGGTCAGTGCGTGTCATAGCACCCGGTCGTTCTGGTTGTTCCAGTCGCTTAGGCTTTTATATATAGAGATACGTATGTGTATGTGTATGTAAAATACAGACATAGACATATAGCATATCTGTAAAATTAAAATTGTATAGAGTGGGAGTCAAATTAGGAACTGTGTGAAAAGGCTTCTCAGGTGTGCAATAAAGCAAAAAAGACCGAGGAACACTGTTCTAAACCACCTCTTGGATGCTGCCGAATCGTGACGCTAAAATGAAGATAAGAACTAAAGGAACTTTGCCCACTGGCACTTTAGTACATGGCTGGCAATCACATACCCCCAAAAAGATAAATATTCTCTTTCTACTAAAACTCAAGTAAACAGCCACAGATTAAAAAGTACAACATGACAACCGAGCCGTTCTATGTCGCAATACCCGCTTTGAACAGTAAGATTAAAATGGAAAACCCAGGAACGCTGGCCATTTCCCGAAGCCAAACTGCCCTGCACAGCAGCAGATTCACAATGATTTTCAAAGCCAAGAGCGTTCTCAGAAAACACTATTGTCCTGGCAGATAAGAAGCACAAAGGATTTCACAGCTCCCTCCACAGCAAGAAAAGGGAGGGGGAGAACCAACCTTACGTATTCAGGTCCAGGCCTCGCAATGCAGATGCGGAAGGGCAAACCACAGAAGGGCATTCTGGTTTACGGGAACGGGGAGTGGGAGATGTGGGGCCTCCGTGGCCACTGTGCCCACTCAGCAGGTAGCACAGCGTGCGAGGCCCAGGGGTCTGGCATTCGGAGGGAAGGGAGGAGAATGGAAGGGTAGGATGGTTCCCTAGCTGCAGTTCTGTGGGATTAGAAAGCTACAAATCCAGGGAGATCAGGAATGGCATTACCAGCCCTAACCGGTTTGGCTCAGTGGATAGAGCGCCGGCCTGTGGACTCAAGGGTCCCGGGTTCAATTCTGGTCAAGGCATGTACCTTGGTTGTGGGCACATCCCCAGTGGGGGGCGTGCAAGAGGCAGCTGATTGATGCTTCTCTCTCATCGATGTTTCTAGCTCTCTATCTCTCTCCCTTCCTCTCTGTAAAAAATCAATAAAATCTATTTAAAAAACACACACAAAAAACCCGCAACCTGAGAGGGTAGAAGCCCTCTAGACAGGGCTGCAGAATGGCTCGGAGCTTCCTATGGACCAAGAAGTGCTGAGCTTTATTTACATGATCTCAGCTAGTTCTCTCCAGAATCCTATGGTGTTGGTGCTACTGATAGCCATCCCCATTTCATTTTATTTAAAAAAAAATATTTTTATTGATTTTAAAGAGGAAAGGAGAGGGAGGGAGAGGGAGAGGGAGAGGGAGAGGGAAACATCAATGATGAGAATCATTGATCAGCTGCCTCCTGCACGCCCCCTACTGGGGATGGAGCCTGCAACCAAGGTATGTGCCCTTGACTGGAATCGAACCAGGGACCCTTCAGTCTGCAGGCTGACGCTCTATCCACTGAGCCACACCGGCTAGGGCAGCCATCCCCATTTTAAAAACCAGGACTTAACAGAGACTTTACAACCTGCCCCATGTCACACAGGTAGTAACAGCTAGGTTTTTATTTTAAAAATGAAGATAATGACTTTCAGAGTCCATCCCCTAACTTTCTGAACATTCATCACTTCTTATTTTCTTAATTTGAAGATCATTTAAAATCTCATTCATTTATTTTTCAACCGTAAGATATTATGCAGCTTTGATTAGCTTAGCCAAGCTCTTTTAAAAAAATTTGCGTTTCCTTTAAGTCCTTTTACCTAAGGAATTGTCATGAGCATAAAAATTCAAGATCGTATATTTTAATTAATTTATTTTTTTAAAAAAATATATATTTTATTGATTTTTTACAGAGAGGAAGGAAGAGGGCTAGAGAGTTAGAAACATCGATGAGAGAGAAACATTGATCAGCTGCCTCCTGCACGGGATGTGCCCGCAACCAAGGCACATGCTCTTGACTGGAATCGAACCTGGGACCCTTGAGTCCGCAGGCCGATGCTCTATCCACTGAGCCACACCGGTTAGGGCAAGATCATATATTTTAAGGCTGCAAAGACTCCCAGCGCCCCGACTCATCATGTAAGCATCGGTTGCTAGTTCCTAGGTTATGCTCTCTGACCGTTTCAACCCGGGGTCTTTACTGCTCATTCTGGGAGAAGGAAACATTCAGACCATGTTGAGTTAAGTAAGAGTGGACAGCGAACTGACCTTGCACTGCAGGCACCAGAGGGCGAGGCCAGCTCCCCCTCCCCGCCTGCCTTGCGCAACCCTCAGAATTGGCTCATCTACTTTGCAAGCTGATCAAATGGACAGCCCAGAAAAGGACAAAGTAGGACTATGGCATCTTCTACTGTAATTTATATTTATGTATTTATTTATTAAATATATTTTTATTGATTATGGAGAGGAAGGAAGGGGGAGAGAAAGAGAGAGAGAGAGAGAGAGAGAGAGAGAGAGAGAGAAACATCAGTGATGAGAGAGAATCATGGACCAGCTGCCTCCTGCACGCCCCCCACTGGGGATGGAGCCCACAACCCGGGCCTGTGCTCTTGATCGTAATCGAACCTGGGACCCTTCAGTCCGCAGGCCGACACTCTACCTACTGAGCAACACCGGCTACGGCATGGAGACGCTCTGACTGGCATTCCCACCTGCGACGCCCTCAGGCTGCCTCTGCCCACTCCCTGGCCTCAGGGTTGGCCGCTTTCTGTGAATGACCACACAGGACCGTAGGCTTCTCGGACTTGCACACAGGCTCTGCTGCCACCACCTGACCGCACGGCGGTGCAAAGGCAGCCACAGACAACCATGAACACGGACGTGGCTGCCGTGGCCAGTAGAGCCACACGATGGCCACTACACCCCGAATTTCATAGAATTCTCACCTCACAAAATGTCACTCGTTTAATTCCCTCCATCCCCCCCAAAAATTCTCAGCTCACGGGCTGAACAAAAATAGGCGATGAGCCCTGACCGGTTTGGCTCAGTGGATAGAGCGTTGGCCTGCGGACTGAGGGGTCCCAGGTTCGGTTCCAGTCAAGGGCATGTACCTTGGTTGCGGGCACATCCCCAGTAGGGGGTGTGCAGGAGGCAGCTGATGGATGTTTCTCTCTCATCGATGTTTCTAACTCTCTGTCCCTCTCCCTTCCTCTCTGTAAAAAAATCAATAAAATATATTTTTTTAAAAATAGGTGAGGAGCCACAAACTGCCCATCTCCAGATTGACTAAAGAAACACCTTTCGTGTGAGATGGAGGGAGGCTGGGGGGACATGGGACTTAGCACGGAACTATTAACTGTGGGTTCTCCGACCCAGAGCTGAGTGTATACTAACTAGAGGCCCAATGTGCGAAATCGGTGCAGGAGGCCTTCCTTCCCCGGCTGCCGGCACCGGCTTCCCTCTGGCACCCGGATCCCGGCTTCCCTCGCAGCCCCGGCTTCGTCCGGAAGGACGTCCAGTCTAATTAGCATATGACGCTTTTATTATTATTGATAAGTGTTACTCTGCTCTCATAGCCGATCAATGATTCTCTCTCATCATGGGTGTCTCCATCCCTCTCCCTCTCCCTGCCTCTCTTTGGGGGAGGGAGAGGGAGAGGGAAGGGACTGGGAGAGGCAGGGTTCATCCCAATTTGCACCCCTAGATATGGCTGACATGGAGCGTTGCAGCTACAACGAGAAAAATGACAGGCAGCTCTTGGTACAATCCCACCCTCTTTTTTTTTTTTTTTAATAGCAAAGGTGGAAATTTATTGAAGAACAAGTACAGACTCCCACGTGGGGAGGGGGATAGAGTCCCCAATCCCACCTCTATATAGCACACAGTTTTTTACTCACCAAGACGGAATAAATCAGTGCCTTAGAAACTATACAATCATTCAATCACTGAGCCTGGGCAAGATCTATATTCCAGAAACTGACCGCTAGTGCCTGCCTGGTCTGTTTTCCGTCCTCACTCATCTCCACCTTATTCACTATTAAATTACACCGACACAATCTGTCTCCCCTCTTCTGAGACGGGACCCGGTAATGGCACAGACTGTGTTCATTCACTGATGCTGAAGATACAGCCAGACGAGGCAGGCCTGCGTTTGCTGGATGCATGGAGGAGAGGGCCCGCCCCCGTGCCAGCGCACAGCTAGCGGTGGGCAAGCCTCGCCCCGAGGCATCAGGCTCTTGGAAAAGAAAATGGGGCGGCTGTTTGCGCAGAGAACTGGCGGTCGGGCGGCCAGCAGGGGCTGCTGCATGCAGTTCACTGAACAAGATGGTCGGCCTCATGCTACGAGCTCTGCCAATGCAGCCACCTCAGAGGGGCTCACACAGCCACCTGCCTGACGTAGCAGGCCGGACATGGCGATTTTATGAGTCAAACGAAGTTGCAGCCAATTTTATGTTCTCAAACTGACCCAGGTTCCGTATCACAGAATTAGCCGTATTTGCCCGGCCGGCATGGCTCAGCGGTGGAGCGTCGGGCTATGAACCAGGAGGTCAGGGCACAGGCCTGGGTTGTGGGCTTGATCCCCAGTGTGGGGCGTGCAGGAGGCAGCCGATCCATGATTCTCTCTCATCACTGATGTTTCTCTCTCTCTCGCCCTCTCCCTTCCTCTGAAATCAATTAAAAAGTATATATTTTTTAAAATTAGACATAGTTATTACCTGCACAAGGCATCCCAATATCCTTTTTTTCCCCCCGGGAAAACCCCACTGGAATTTTCCCAGTGGTCTCCATATTCCTGGACTTCCACTCCCTTTTCTTCTCCAACAGACTAACATAAAGGAAGATCTGCACACGCACACATAACCCTTCCTTATGTCCCCTCCACTCCGACCTGAAACACTGTAAGACAATCAGGCAACCTGTGTTTCACCTCCCACCCCACCGGCCCTTTCAGGGGTCCCCTCTCCTAAGGCAAATCTCCAGCTTAGTTTCCAGTATCTGCACATGAGTATCTCCCCGATTGGTCACCCTGTCAGTTCCAATCTCCTCTGTCCCCTGAAAGTCTGTACGTCACGTTTTATACAAACAACTGGCTTTCCTGTTTCACAATATTGACAGAACGCGCTCTGTGCCCAGACTGCTCTGAGCACTTTGTAACCATCGACTCCTCTGGTCCTGTAACATCCTGTGAAATGGGTATTGCGAACACCCGCGTGTCACAGACGGGGGCCGGAGGGTAAGTGAATCGCTCAAGGTCACCCAGCTCTTCGCCGATGGGGCTGAGATCAACCTTGGCCCCCGGCCGCAGTCGAGGCTCCAGCCAGCAGTCCCCAGGGAGCCCCGGGGGCCTGAGACCCTGCGGCCCCTCCAGGAGCCCGGGGCTCAAAGCCATTTCCCCACCAGGGCTTGCTGTCTGCCCTCCACGGTGCCGCCCGCTGTGAGCGCCGGGAGGGCAGACCACGGCGGCGGCACCCGCTGTGCCCGGCAGTCCCCGCAGTCCCGGTCGCCGCCCTCAGCAAAAGCCACGTCACTTCGGAACATCCTCAGAGAAACCACCTTACTCGTGTGATGGATCCTGGGCTGACTGCTCCTGGCTGTGTCGTCCCCTCTGGCCCACTCTGGGACGAGGGCCCCGGGAAGCAGAGGGAAGCCTTCCCCATCCTGGGTCCTGTCCCCAGGCCCCAAGCTGAAGCTACCCCGGGGTGAGCTGTGTTCCATTTAGGGGGGAAGCGGCTAAGGAAACGCCGTCCAAAATTCAGGGGACAAGCACCGACGGCTACTTACAATCACCAACATCGTCCTTCACTACGAACTGGAATGTGGACAAGGAACGAACAATGTGGTTTGTAGGCAGAAAATATAAAAGACAAGAGCCACGCTAGACAGAGGGAGCAGTTAGTCCGTCTGCAGGGCTGGATCCCAGTGCAGCGGGGATGCCGGCCCGACAGCACCCGACGGAGGCTGTGTGCGCGTAGTCTCCTCGAGCGCCCAACCCCACCGTGGCCGGAGAAAGCCTCGGGCTTCTGTACACGAAGGGGCAGTGTCCTAGCAGAGGCCTGCAGGTACAGTGAAGAGGTGACCAAAGCACGCGGCCGTGAGGCCCCGCGGCCAGTCTCCGCCTGAGGCCAATGCCAGGCACAGAGGAGGCACTCAGGTCGGTGCTGGAGGAATAAACGACCGATTCCAAAACTGTGTTCCTTAGAATATTATCAGGAAAGACATGGCAAAATGCGATGCCTGTTTTATAGCCTCTGCCACAGCTCTGAGCTCAGGGCGCCGTACTGTACTTACTGTGGTGCCCACTGCCCTCCTGGGGGCATCAGAGAAGTCCATGACACACGCTTCCGCTCTCCAGAATCAGTTCAGGGACAGGAATGTCTGATTTGCATGTATCTGCTCAGATAGCGCATCTAATTCCAAAACCATGAATCTTCCTTATCAGCCACAAAAACACAAAATGCTAAGCAGCATCTTCACGGGGTGTATATGAAAAATGCCCAAAATGATTATTGCCAGGTATTCCAGGAGCTGATTCATCTTTTTTTAAAATTATATTTTTAATCAGAGAGGAAGGGAGAGGGAGATAGAAACATCAACGATGAGAGAGAATCATGGATCAGCTGCCTCCTGCACACCCCCCACTGGGGAGCGAGCCCAAAACCCGGGCCTGTGCCCTTGACTGGAATTGAACCCGGGACCTTTCAGTCCGCAGGCCGATGCTCTATCCACTGAACCACACCGGCCAGGGCTGATTAATCTTTTTTTTTTTTTTTAGTGAGGACATACTGCCTTGGGAAGAGGGACAGCAAACACATGGTGGGCAGAGGAGTTACTGTCCTTCGCTGCGGAACTGCTGCGGACCCAGGGGCCACGCGGGGCAGCGAGGCACGGGGACAGGGCCGAGCACCGACTGCTCCGTCAGGGCGACCAGCGCCGCCACCTCCCACCTGCTCAGGCCAATGGTCGTGCAGAGGCAGCGACAGGTAACCGCGAACAGAGCGCGGCTGCTGGGTGCCACCCAGCCACACTTACGGCCACTGAACCGAGTGTCACAGAATTCTCACAGCCCAAAACGGCTCTTTTACGAGGAGAGAGCAGGAATGGAGAAAACACTGAGATAGAGGATCGGGTAGGAAATATCTGCCTCCAGCAGAAGCGTTGCTTTTGGTGTTTTCACACACCACGTTTCACTTTATTTTCTTTTATAAATATCTATGTTTATTATTTCAGGGAGGAAGGGAGAGGGAGAGAGAGAAACATCAATGAGAGAGAATCACGGATCGCTGCCCCCGGCTCGCCCCCACACTGGGGATCGAGCCCGCGACCAGGGCCTGTGCCCTGACCGGGAATCGAACTGTGACCCCTGGTTCAGAGGTCGATGCCCCGCCACCGAGCCACGCGGCCTGGGCAGCTGCACTATTTCCACACACACGGGGAGAGCTTATCAGCGCTGAAGGCAGCTCCTTTCAGCTTCTGGCAGGAGCATCCCAGGCGGAGGAGCTCTGATAACGAGGCAGGAAGTGATACCCAGCGTTCCGGGAGACCCGGGTGAAGGCACCCCCCCTCCTGTCCCCCACAGAAGCTTCCAGAGCAGAAAGCGCTTCGCCAGCACCTGAGCGGGAAAGACAGCTCCCTCCAATCCCAGAAGCAGCGATGGCGACAGAACTCACACAGGGAAGCAGGGCACCGAGTCACCGTTGCCCCATTTCCCCCAAATCCTTAATATGATTCCCCCGTGTGTTCCTTCTGCCTCATCTCAGCTTAAAAACCAGCTTCAGGCCTATATTCTCAAGGCCTCCTTCACCTTATTTTTGACACGAACTTAAAAAGAGAGGAGGCTAGACCAGTGGTCGGCAAACTGCGGCTCGCGAGCCACATCCGGCTCTTTGGCCCCTTGAGTGTGGCTCTTCCACAAAATACGGACTTCTGCGCATGCGCCACGAAGTTTCAACCGCACTGTCCGTGCGCGCCCACACGTGGTATTTTGTGGAAGAGCCACTCTCAAGGGGCCAGAGAGCCACCTGTGGCTCTCGAGCCGCAGTTTGCCGGCCACGGGGCCAGACCATCCCAGTACACAGGACAGCACCCATGAAACTGGGCCGTACACAGGAAGCACCAGTAACCGGAGAGTGAAACCTCACTTTAGACCTTAAAACTGCACTGAAGTGAGACCTGCCAGCACTAACCAAGGAGATGACAGTGTTTCCCCTTCAGAGCTGCTGAAAGATCAGCAACTGGGAACCCTGGAGACGGCACACTGCGGTGTCTGCTGACCAATCGGGAAGGGAAAATACTGGGCACACCGACATCTCGAGCTCCCGTTTCTGAGGGGACTGCACGCCTCCGTCATTTCTGCCACGAACCTCTGACGACTGCCTAAGAAGGCCCCCGGTCAGGGCCGATCTCCCTACGCTCTCTACGTGCCTGCTCAGTCCCCATCCTAGAGACGGGCAGCTCTGATTTTTCTTCAGCCAACACATTGGTGATGTGACAGCAAAAGCTAATTGACCTGAATGCAGACAACATTCCTTCCAGTCCACACCTCCCTAAATAGTTGGTAAGATTTCATAAACCTTTATCCATACGCGCATCTGGACAACCATGCCTTCCTCCAAAGGGAAAAAACATCCCACTAAGAGCCTCTCTCTGAGTCCCGCTCCTAAATCTACGAAGAACCAAAACGAAACAGGAAAAGGCGGAAAAAAATTAGACCCCCGCCCCCCCAAACTGAGTCTTAAGATGTTAACTTTTAGTATGAAAAAAAGAAAGGATTTTTCTTCTTCAATGGGCATTTCTATTATCAACACACTTTTAAAAACCAAAGTTGGTAAGTTTACAAGATTTCCAATTGCATTTAGGGAACAAGAATTCCTTTACTTTGAAGTATATGCTCTCTGATCAAATAGAGCTATTTTTAAAAAAATTATCTATACTAACAAAAGGGTAATATGCTAATTAGACCAGACATCTTCCGGACGTCCTTCCGGACAAAGCCATGGTGGCAGGGACCGAGGCAGAGGCAGTTAGGGGTGACCAGGCAGGCAGGGGGGAGCAGTTAGGGAGTGATCAGGCCAGCAGGTAGGGGTGCTTAGGGGCGGTCAGGCCGGCAGGCAGAGGCAAGTTAGGGGTGATCAGGCTGGCAGAGGAGCAGTTAGGGGTGATCAGGCTGACAGGCAGAGGTGGTTAGGGGCGATCAGGCAGGCAGGCAGGCAAGCAGTTAGGAGCCAGCGCTCCTGGATTGCAAGAGGGATGTCAGACAGCCCCGAGGGGTCCTGGATTGGAGAGGGTGCAGGCCGGGCTGAGGGAACCCCCCTCCCCATGCACGAATTCCGGGCACAGGGCTTCTAGTTAATTATAACTTAATTTACCCCCAAGAGCAATTTCCTACATTAATACCTAACATCATATTCCCAAAATTATTTTTGTGGTTGTTTGGCCCAAATACGAATTTTAAAAGGCTGAAATCAACTGAGAAATAAACAGCAATCTAAAGAATGATCATCTTTTGCTTCACAGTGAGATTCGTAATGTGGGTTCCACCACTTAACATAATTCTGGAAAAAAGACACAAAAACTAACGATACTTAGCTATTAAGTGTTATTCTCAAAAATACTTCATAAATAAAATCTACCACCCCATTCCACCCTCAGGATCCTACCCACCAAAATGAAAAAAGAAAAAAAAAAGATCCTAAGAAAATCTCTCATCATGCTGACGTGAGGCACCTTGGAGCAGTTAGATTAAAAAGTGGTCGTTGCTACGCCCAATTACAGAGGGTTCGGGCTGAAGGCTACTCACACAGTTGAGGATGATGAGCAAACAGCTGTCCTGTGTCTTGAGACAGACATTAGCGTCCTGCCTTCCCTAAGCTCATAAGCAGCTACTTAAAGTTTGAGTTTTATGCAAGAAAACATGTTAAAGCTTCAGTGCTTTCCTGCAGCAGACTTCAGATTCATTCCTGTAACACAGTCAACAGGAAACAGAGTTGAGACAGTTAAAATCGACCATGCACATTGTCATTGCCTAAAAGTTTAAGGGGCGCTTTCACTATCACAGTTAGATAAGAAAGGGTGGGAGAGGCACAATTCAGAAAAAAGATAATTTCATTTGGTATTTCACACCAATGTATAATCTTGCAACAAGTAACTTGACCATATTTTTTTTGCCTGGCCATGAGCCAGGGGAGCAAGGGTTACTTTTTTCAATCATTTGTAAGCAAAGCAAGCCAGCTAGGTTGTTGTTTTTGTCCCGTAAGGCTTGGCTAATTTATTCAGCATAAACAAGGAAAGAATAACTATTACAGCGATGCGGGGACCTCAGGGTCCCCACACTACCCCTGGGACCCTCCCGCTTGGGGAGGATGAGATTCTGGGTCCTGCTGTGACAGGGGCAGCGGCCACATTTCTGACATTTGCTCTGAAGGTTCTGGCACATCCCCCAGATCCAAGTGTCTATGGCACCATTATTGCTACAGGCTGATCAATGTTACAAGGCTTGTCTGAAAAATAAAACCGCATTCACTCAAAACATCCCAGAACACCCAGGTAACGACCTTTCCCTTACATATACAATACTGGAGCCCGGTGCATGAATTCGTGCCCGGGTGGGGTCCCTCGGCCTGGCTGGTGATCGGGGCCACAGGATATTGGCCGTGGGAGCGCACTGATCACCAGGGGGCAACTCCTGCGTTGAGCGTCTGCCCCTTGGTGGTCAGTGCGTATCATAGCGACCGGTCGGTTGGTCCCTTAAGCTTTTATAGATATAGATTGGCCTCAATTTCTACAGTAAATTTTAGGGAAAACTTTAGGATTTCACAAACATAGTAAACTTACTATTTATATTAGCAACATGGTTTAAAAATGCCGTGAGCGCCCTCGCCAGTTTGGCGCAGTGGATAGAGCGTCCGCCTGCAGATCAAAGGGTCCTGGGCTCATCCCGGTCAAGGGCACGTACCTCGGTTGCAGGCTCCTCCCCGGCCCTAGCCTTGGTCAGGGCCCATGCAGGAGGCAACCAATCGATGTTTCTCTGTCTTTCCCTCTCCCTTCCTTTCTCTCTAAAATCAATGGAAAAATATCCTCTGGTAAGGATAAAAAAATAAAAAATAAAAATGCCATGAGAAATAGCAATCAAACACTAGAATTTCATAAATTTTCAAGTATTATTTAATGCTGACTTTTTTTTTTAACATTTTTTTTAAAATATATTTTATTGATTTTTTACAGAGAGGAAGGGAGAGAGATAGAGAGTTAGAAACATCGATGAGAGAGAAACATCGATCAGCTGCCTCCTGCACATCCCCCACTGGGGTTATGCCCGCAACCCAGGTACATGCCCTTGACCGGAATCGAACCCGGGACCCTTTAGTCCGCAGGCCGATGCTCTATCCACTGAGCCAAACCGGTTTCGGCGACTTTTTTTTTTTTTAATATATATTTTTATTGATTTTTTTACAGAGAGGAAGGGAGAGAGATAGAAAGTTAGAAACATTGAGTCAGCTGCCTCCTGCACACCTCCTACTGGGGATGTGCCAGAAACCAAGGTACATGCCCTTGACCGGAATCGAACCAGGGACCCTTCAGTCTATAGGCCGACGCTCTACCCACTGAGCCAAACCGGTTAGGGCATTAATGCTGAAATATTTATTACACCTTTGCTATGCCCTATAAGATGACTGAAGGTTTCAGGGCTCATTTGAAACAATCAAATGCTTCTTTATAATCTACTTATACTACACCTATAATTCCAGGCCCTCGCCGCCACCTCAGTTAGCTAGAGCATCGTCCGTATACACCAAGTTTGCAGGTTCAATCCCACCCAGGGCACACACAGGAATCAAACAATGAATGCATACATAAGTGGAACAACAAATCAAGGTTTCTCTCTCTCTGTCTCTCTCAAATCAATAAATAAAATGTAAACACATAATACAAGACCTCATACAAGTTGTAATTTTATGGAATAATTTTCACACAAGTTAAAGTAACTGTCCCAGGATCTGTGCCTCCGAGAACTGATGAAACCTGATTTTCACTGCAAGTTTAAAGGAGCCTGCTGTGCTACCCACAATGACTGGAAAATAACTGTGCCAATCTCGGGCTGAAAAACAGAAGCAAGCTCTTCGTACAACATTTAAGAAATGATTCAGGCAAAATTACCAAAAAATGTTACCGTTCTTTTTTTCTTTCTTTAAAAAAATATATTTTACTGATTTTTTACAGAGAGGAAGGGAGAGGGATAGAGAGTTAAAAACACTGATGAGCGAGAAACATCGATCAGCTGCCTCCTGCACACCCCACTGGGACGTGCCTGCAACCAAGGTACATGCCCTTGACCAGAATCGAACCCAGGACCCTTGAGTCTGCAGGACGCTCTATCCACTGAGCCACACCGGCCAGGGCAAGAATGTTACGGTTCTTTGTGGACCACAGTTTCATGAGGACTAGTACAGACCGAGTCTCAAAGTATCCCCCACAAACCACCAAAGGAAAAACAGTAACTTTTAAGTGGACGAATCTGCAGACACCACAGATTCCGGTGGAGATCGAAATTAGTGCCGCGGTAACGGGGCAGGCGGCCATGTGCCCCTGACGTGGTGCCCGGAGCAGCACACACCAGCACCGCAGTTCGGCCCCAACTGCGCTTCCTAAACACGATCACAAGGACACGCCCGACAAACCCATGCTGAGGCGATTCTAGAAATAAACGGTTTGCCGTTCTCCAACATGCCAATGTCATGAGACAACGAAAAGCTGAGGAAATGCTCCGGTTAAATGAGAACAGAGACCTAACCTCCAAGTGCAATGAATGGTTCTGGGTTGGATCCTGGACCAGAAGAAAAGCTATAAAGAACATCGCTGGGAAAACCAGAGAAATCTGAACGTGGACTGAGAACTGTGTTAGAGAACTGTATTATGTCAGTGTTAAATGTCCTTAATTCAATAACTGAAATTTCCCCGGAACTATGGGAATGCCCTTAGTCTCGGAAAACACACATCTAAGTATTACGTGGTAAAGGGCGTGACACATACAACTTATTCTTGAACAGTTCAGAAAAGAGTAACATAATCACAGAGGATAACCGAGCAGAAAGTTAATAAGTGGTGTATCTTGCCAACGGGTATATGGGAATTATCTGTATCATTAATGCATATAAATAAATCTGAAATTATTTCCAAATAAGACCTGAAAAAAAATTAACATTTGAACCTGACATTCTTTTTTTAAAAATATATTTTGTTGATTTTTTACAGCAAGGAAGGAAGAGGGATAGTTAGAAACATCGATGGGAGAGAAACATCCATCAGCTGCCTCCTGCACGCCCCCTACTGGGGATGTGCCCGCAACCAAGGTACATGCCCTTGACCGGAATCGAACCCGGGACCCTTCAGTCCGCAGGCCGACGCTCTATCCACTGAGCCACACCGGCTAGGGCTGAACCTGACATTCTAAGGATTCTGCATACCTAATAAGGGAGCCAGAATTCCTATAATCTCCACACACCCAACAGCAATGAAGTACAAGAAGCGGTGCTCTTGTTCCAAACATCCCGTGAGGGGTCAGTGCAGGGTGGGACTCTGTGGACCTGAGTCACGTCCACGTCCACCTCCTCCCAACCTTGTTACGTCCGCAGCTTCCGCAAACCGCACTGCCGCTGAAGAGAGACCAACTTCTCTAACCAGACACGCTGGCCTTCCATGGGGACACAGCAGAAGTGTGTCCCCTGCTAAAAACTCCAAATTACGTTCTGGTTCCGCCAGGGAGCAAGGCAGAACGAGGGATCACTCCCACAGGAAAACAGGAAGACAAAACTCGGTGACGCCAGTAAGAGGCCGAGGAAGCTCCCATTCACTACAGGCATCGGAATGTCTCCCCCCAGAGGCCCACACACCAATGGGTCCACCCACACCTTCCAGGGGCAGAAACCTGTGAAATGAAGGGGGGAAAACAGAGAGAGGATCTGAACGAAAGAACATGCAAGACTTTTCTATTAAGAAGCAGAGCCTGCCGGCCGGGGTGGCTCAGGGTTGAGCGTCCACCTATGAAGCAGGAGGTCACAGTTTGATTCTGTCAGGGCACATGCCCGGGTTGCCAGCCCGGTCCCCGGGGGCCCATGCAGGAGGCAGCCAATCCATGATTCTCTCTCTCCCTCCCCCTTCCTCTCTGGGATCAATAAAAATATTATTTTTTTTAAAGAAGAAAAGCCGCCCTAGCCAGTTTGGCTCAGTGGATAGAGCATCGGCCTGCAGACTGAAGGGTCCCGGGTTGGATTTGGGCCAAGGGCAGGTGCCCGGGTTGCGGCCTCAATCTCCACCCGCTACCCCCAATAGGGGGCGTGCAGGAGGCAGCCGATCCATGATTCTCTCTCCTCATTGATGTTTCTCTCTTTCTCTCTCTCTCTTCGCCTTTGAAATGAATAAAAATATTTTTTAAAAAGACTGAACTTTAAGAAAAGCCTTCCATGTACATTAGAGCGAAGGCCCCGCCCCTAGGTACTGCACACACATCCACACAACGACGTGTCCTGGACTTTTCATAGGGGCCTGGCCTGAAGGGCCAAGAACCAGGAACATCCCCAATACCCACCGAACGGTGGTGCATTCACCACCTGTGAACGATCCACCCACCGAGCTCTCCTTCAGCCACAGCGACAGAGCGGCTGCTGGGGCTGAGGGCCTGGGTGTCTCCAGCTTGTTACGCGAAGGGAGTGAAGACAGACAGAGGCCACACTGTGGGATTCTCTGATAGGAAATGCCACAGGCAGCCATGACAGAGAGCAGACGGGGCGAGTGCAGGGTCCGCCCAAGGGACACAAGGACACTCTGGGGTGAGGGCCATGTTCCCTGGTGGCCACGGTGCTGGGCTTGTCACAACCAAGACGGCACACTGAAAAGTGGTCAGTTCTGCCCGGCTGGCGTGGCTCCGTGGCTGAGCACTGACCCAGGAACCAAGAGGTCCCTGGTTCGATTCCCAGTCAAGGGCACATGCCCAGTAGGGGACGCGCAAGAGGCAGCTGATCGACGATGTTTCTCCCTAATTGATGGTTCTCTCTCTCCATCCCTCTTGCTTCCTCTGTCTCTAAAAAGCAATAAAAAACATTTTAAAAAAAATAAAAAAGTAAATTTTATTATATGCAAATTTACCTCAATAAAGCTGATTTAAACAATAAAAATAGGACAAAGGAGTGGAAACGGCCATTTTGATTCAAAATATGACTCGAGTAATCCTGTGCTGGATGGAAGATAAGTATCACAAGCCTGAGTTATGCCAAGAGGATCCATCTGACCAACGAGTTTAGGTTTCAACAGGTATCAGTTTTCCACTAAGTAAATATTTTATATCTTAAAATAATTTTCTAACTAATTATTCTCATTATTTCTAAGCAGAGAAACAAAACTTTTTCCTTTCTTACCTTCCCTCTACACTCACTTCTTAGATCATGTCAACACCTTGAAAATGATGAGGTACCTTCACCCTAGCTCAGTGGTCAGCAAACTCATTAGTCAACAGAGCCAAATGTCAACAGTACAACAACTGATATTTCTTTTGAGAGCCAAATTTTTTAAACTTAAACTATATAGGTAGGTACATTGTGATTAACTTAATGAGGGTCCTCCTAAGGCTTAGGAAGAGCCACACTCAAGGGGCCAAAGAGCCGCATGTGGCTCGCGAGTCGCAGTTTGCCGACCACGGCCCTAGTTGGTCTGGCTCAGTGGATAGAGTGTTGGCCTGTGGACTGAAGGGTCCCGGGTTTGATTCCGGTCGAGGGAACGTACCTCAGTTGCAGGATCGATCCCTAACAGAAGGCGTGCAGGAGGCAGCCGATCAACGATTCTCTCATCACTAATGTTTATCTCTCTCTCTCTCCTCTCCTTTCCTCTCTGGAATTTATAATATATATGTATATATGTATATATATATACATATTTAAAATAAAAAAACTATGTGGTACCTTGAACAAGGTCAACTTGGACTGCTTTTTAAAGAACACATCATTATTTTACAATAAACATGAAGCATGAATTGGAGCTTGAACGTGTTCATCGCCAATTTTTAAAGTTGTGTGTGTAGGAGTGTATAATTCTGACAAATTCTACTAAACGTTATTTGCTAGTTTTAGATTTAAAGTATAAAATTGACATGAGCAGCTCAATCATTAAAGTTACATTACAAAATAATTCATATTCCTAAGGCGTTCTCAATTTTTCACAGAACTTTATTTATTTATTTATTTTTTTTTTTAAATATACTTTATTGATTTTCTACAGAGAGGACGGGAGAGAGATAGAGAGCTAGAAACATCGATGAAAGAGAAACATTGATCAGCTGCCTCCTGCACATCTCCCACTGGGGATGTGCCCGCAACCCAGGTACATGCCCTTGACCGGAATCGAACCTGGGACCCCTCAGTCCACAGGCCGACGCTCTATCCACCGAGCCAAACCGGTTTCGGCAGAACTTAATTTTTTTAAAAAGGTACTTCTCTTGAAAAGATTAGTCACCAGTATTCAAGTATAAAATTAAAGATTAACTTATAGTAAACTGGGTAATTTGAGGCCAAGAGACTTCTTAGTAGAACGTTTGGATCTCAAAAGTATTTTTACAAAAAATATAATTAAGCCCAGCTTGTGTTGCTCAGTGGTAAGCATCGACCTATGAGCCAGGAGGTCATGGTTCGATTCCCTGTCAGGGCACACGCCTGCGTTGTGGGCTTGATCCCCAGTAGGGGGCGTGCAGGAGGCAGCCGATCCATGATTCTCTCTCATCATTGATGTTTCTATCTCTCTCCCTCTTCCTTCCCCTCTGAAATCAATAAAAACCTATTTTAAAAAATATATATAATTAAAAACGTTTACTTGTTTACCACAAAGTTAACACAAAAGCTACTACCCATCTAGTAACATTTTTAATTCTTAACAACTGATATGTTTTTAATACCATTTCAGTTTATTATAAATATGTTCAGTAAGGATACACAGTTGATTTTTTTTTAAGTATCCAACAACCATTAAGTCATTTTTCCCCTATAAAATTCTCTTGCATCCATCTTGGTTAACAGTTATCTTGCAGAGAAATACTATCGGTAGGGCGGGGGGATAAAATGGACACATATGTAATACCCTTTGTAATACTTTAAGCAATAATAAAAAAAAAATACTATCAGTTACAAGTGAGATAAATGTATAAAGAAAAAACCACGGACAAAAACATCACTTCTTAGAAACGAAGCGCACATCGATACGCATGTCACTTTCCTGGCCAAGGTTAGGCGTGCAGTTTTTTTGTTTGTTTTTATTTTGTTATAAGAAAGGCATTTCTGGTATTAGATGGTAAGACACACTCTGGCATAGCTTTCTTTTTAAAAAATATATATTTCTTTTATTGATTTCAGAGAGGAAGGGAGAGGGAGAGCCAGAAACATCAATGATGAGAGAGAATCATGGATCGGCTGCCTCCTGCCAGCCCTCCAATGGGGATCTAGCCCGCAACTCGGGCCTGTGCCCTTGGCCGGAAATGAACCTGGGACCCTTCAGTCCACAGGCCGATGCTCTATCCACTGAGCCACACCGGCCAGGCTAGGCGTGCAGTTTGATAGCACTGGATGTCAGGAGTCATCGGTCTTGCTCAGACTGCATTTCCAGTCAGTACCTGGCACAACCCTGCATGGAGCAGGTCCTCTATGTTGACAGAGTTCTAGGCACTCAAACGTTTACATAACGAATTCACATTTGACCTGCATTTACCCACATCACAGAAACAAAAGCTGGTCCCGCTGGTGTGGCTCAGGTGTGGCTCGGGGGTTGGGCATTGACCCAGGACCCAAGAGGTCACCTGTCTGCCCACCAGTGAACATGCCTGGGCTGCGGGTTCCATCCCCAGCAGGGGGCGACAGGTGATGGTCCTCTCTCTCTCTCTCTCTCTCTATCCTTGTCCCTTCCTCTCTCTCTAAAAATCAACAAAACATTAAAAACAAAACGAAACTCTGAACCCCTAATATATCACCTATAGGAAATCCAATCACCCAAGTAAAAATCTAACGAACAAACGTGTCCCCCTTTAATCTGTGGGGCCAATCAGGGGATGCTTGAACAGTGTAGAGCGTACGAGTCCA
Source organism: Myotis nattereri (assembly GCF_964212035.1). Lineage (NCBI taxonomy): Eukaryota > Metazoa > Chordata > Mammalia > Chiroptera > Vespertilionidae > Myotis > Myotis nattereri. Next base: position 1,088,767 of record NC_138097.1, on the reverse strand, counting down.
GTGTCAATGAACTCCTTTCCTCCCTCCGGTCATTTAATCTATGACAATCTAAACATGATATGCCCAATGACAAGTCTGCTTTTAAGACTTTCTAATTTGTACTATATTCTCTTTGAGAATTTAATGGCACCAATAGGTCATTATTAAAAGCATATCTATATCTATATCTATACTAATAAAAGGGTAATATGCTAATTAGACTGGATGGACAGGACATCTTCCGGTCCTCCTTCCAGACAAAGCCACGGTGGCAGGGGCCGAGGCAGAGGCACTTAGGGGTGATCAGGCCGGCAGGCAAGTGGTTAGGAACCAGCGGTCCCAGATTGGAGAGGGTGCAGGCAGGGCTGAGGGACTCCCCCCGCCCCCCCGACCCGTGCACAAATTTCGTGCACCAGGCCTCTAGTATATATATAAAGCACAATTGAAGGAGTCTCTTTTTCACACCATTAAAATACCCTACATGCGTATTCTTATTACTTCTAATACTGAAGAAAACTAGTAATTTGACAAATTTTCAAATTTCAAGTCTCCCTTAATTAGGAAAAGAGGAAGCGCATCAGCTCTGAAAGTACTCAGGGGTCCACACCGGAACCTGCACTGATCGGGCGCCGGCGTTATGTAGAGACCGACCACCCTGGTGACCACCTTGGTAATTGCAGGCTCCTGTGCCAGTGGTACCTGACGGACTGTCTGGCAGGCCCACGCCAGCCACTCCCAAAAGGCCCTTCTCTTCTATCTCTATGTGTCGTTATAAAACACAGAATAAATTACTAAGCACCATACTCTCTGAAGCACTTAGCATTCGGGGGGGAAATTGTTTCCACTTCATCGACAATGTGCTCTATTTATCTATTGTTCTCCTCATTGATTGGCCCTAATCCGCTGGGTGAGGGCCAACTGGCTCCAACACTGGCCTCAGTATATTTACGGCTCGGAGGCTAAAGTCCCACCGAGCTGGCTTCGTGTCAGCCAGAACCAAAGACCCAAGGGACTCTGAGTCACAATTTCAGGAGCTAAGCAAGTAGAAAAAGCCAAGTTTTCCTGAAATGATCACTAACCATGGATTTCCCTCTATAACCTTTACACCGGTGTTTCTCAAACACACGGATTAACAGCATCAGAAATACTATGCACACCTCTGTGTCCCACTCCACACCGACTGACTCCATTTCTGGAGCCCGAGCCCAAGGATTAGCACGCTCCACCCAGTTCCCGAGGGAGTTTCAGGTTCACGTTCGAGAACCACTACCTTAGTCACCTTTTCCTACTGGAAAATAGTGCTTTAGTACAGAACACAACCCTATGTAATAAAAGCCCAGCGGCCATGACAGCGAAATGACCAGAACGACCGCTCGACCAGTCGCTATGAGGTGCACTGACCACCTCTAGGTCCCGTCTCCCGCCCCCGCCCCTTCAGGCCCCGATGGCAGGATGGCGAATGGGAAACCGGGGTGGATGGCGGTGGTGGGACTGGGGACTGGCGAGCGGGCGGAAGATGGCCCTGACCGCAGGCTGGGCCTAGGAACCCTACCCACGCACGATTTCGTGTGCTGGGCCTCTAGTAAGTACGTATTTACAGTTGAAAGAAAAATGGTTTCAAATTACTGCTAAGTTGGTAACTTTAGAATAACTGAGGTCAATTAAAATTAGGTCAAAAGCTGCAATTCAAAAAATACCTCTCAAAAAACCAATGGTTTCTTATAATAAACTCTGGAGAACCACTATTTAAAGTTTTTGCAAGTGCTTTTTGTTGGCGCGAGGTAAGAAAACATGGTCAGTTCTAACTACAGCAGGTGGTAGGGAACAAGTGATTTTACCTTTCCAGCATTTAGAGATGACAACTAAAATGAGGGAGGTATTAATATACAGAGTCGCTACTCATATTTGGGGACAAAAAGGGAGTAGCTACCAAGATTTGAAATCCATTGAGAAAAGAAACATTATATGTTTTATGCAACTGCCTAAAAATTTAAGAGAAATTATTTTGCATTCTGTTTATGAAAGCTAATTAATAGTCTTTTCAAAGGATATATTATTTTATTATTATTAAATATTATGTTTAAAACGAATTAAATGAACTGTCACTTTGCATTTTTATTATTCTAAAATCAGCAATTATTCTGGGTAGTGATATATGCCAAATTAAAAATCTGAGCCCAGCCATGGTGGCTCAGTGGTTGAGTGTCGAACTATGAACCAGGATGTCATGATTCGACTCCCGGGCTTGATCCCTGACCATGCAGGAGGCAGCCGATCAATGATTCTCTCTCATCATTGATGTTTCTATCTCTTGTTCCTTCTCCCTTCCTCTCTAAAATCAATAAAAAAATATTTTTAAAAAATTTGAGGAGAATGGCATTTTCTGCCTCTACAATACCATAACGGTTAAAAACAAAACAAACCCAAACCCAAAAACTTCTGCTTTTATAATGAGCAATCATGCATTTTTATTAAAAGTTAATAACTGCATCAACTCTGGACTACAGAATTCAACCCTTTCAAAGAAAACAACATTCATCTATATTTTCAAAAGTTCTATCCACTTGATATTTTTCTCTTACTACCAAGATGCTTTCAAAACTACAGATGAATAAGGATGGTTTTTTAAGCCAACTGGAGGTGCTTTTGCCATAAAATATGCTAGTGGGGGATAATGAAGAGAAATAAAGAGGAAAGAAAGATAGTATTAGAAATAAAAAGTGATTCCAGCCGAAGCCGATTTGGCTCAGTGGATAGAGCGTCGGCCTGCGGACTGAAGGGTCCCAGGTTCGATTCCGGTTGGGGGCATGTACCTGGGTTGCGGGCACATCCCCGGTGGGAGATGTGCAGGAGGCAGCTGGTCGATGTTCCTCTCTCATCGATGTTTCTGACTCTCTGTCTCTCTCCCTTCCTCTCTGTAAAAAATCAATAAACTATATTTAAAAAACAAAAAAGTGATTCCACATCAGCTATTTCTCAGTTTGCCTCACCTGTTTTCTGGGTGAGATTAGCGGCAGCATCTCACGGTTTTGACGACGTGATATTTGATGTGAAAAATGTGTGGCCGGTTTTCCTACCTGAAGTGACCAGCAGCCTGACTGTGCTCACAGGCGGACGCTTCATACGCCTGGAGGCAAAGGAGGCCCCAGGTCGGGCTCACTGCTGCCTGAGGAGGTCAGCAGTGTATCACGCTCAGACAAAGCCTGTCACACCTGACCTCGCCCTCCTCTTACAGCCTGGCCTCCAGCTTTTATTAAATGTGAGGAATTCAACAGCTCTGAAACTCAAAACTTACCACACATGGTAACTACCTTTATGTTCCCTGTGTCTCATTCTTTTATCTTTTCATAGAGGCCCGGTGCATGAATTTGTGCACAGGTGGGGTCCAGCCGGCCTGCTCCAATGGGGGCCCATTGGGCCAGGCCGGGGGGGCGGGGGCGGGGAGAGGAGCTGTGAGCAATTAGCGGGCCGGCCCCACCCCCACTGGGGTGTTGGGGGCCAATTGGGGGCGACTGGGCCCAGATCAGGCTGGTTGGCTGCCACAGTGCACGTCATAGCCACTGGTCGTTCTGGTCATTTCACTGTTCCGGTCGCTGGGCTTTTATAGAGAGAGCTATTCTGCACATTCTGAAGTGTCTATCTTGTTTGGGATGTTCCAAAAAATTGTCAGAACTGCTTTAAAAGAAATGTTTTCCTTCAAGCACTTTTAGACGAAGGCCAAATGTTCGAGTCTCCCTAGAAGGAAGGCCTAGTGAGGAGGAGCCGAGGGGGGAAGGCTGGCGACGCAGAGGGCCGGCCCAGGAGGCACGGAAGGGCTTCGGCCAAGTTCAGTTCCAAGTGTGGAGCCACCGTCAGCGAAGGCGGCCGTGGGCCCACCAGGCAGCCTTTCTGAAAGGCCTCACTGGTCACACGAATGGACACCCGGAACTTTTTCAAAGTGTTTGGGGGCTGCAGGCGGGAATGTCCGGCGCAGAACTGGCTGGTGTGGCCTCGAACCCCAGGTAGGCAAGAAAGCTCAAAGGCCGACGAGCCGCACGGTGCAGAGTGGGGGCCAGGGCCAGAGCTGGAGGCAACCATCAGCCACAGGCAGGCAAGTCACCGAGTGAGGAGCCACCGTGGCCTGTGCCGAGATGGAGGAGGCAGCGCGTGGAGTCCAGCGATGCTGTGGCCGTAAACTTGACAGGAAGCTGTGGCTACCTGGGTGCAGGAGAAGGGAGGGAAAGGGTCCCAGAGAGCTGCGGGGAGGACAAAAGGAGCAGGTGGGTTTAGCTTGTTGAGGTCCAGGCATGGAGGAAGGGATGGCTATGGGACTCATGTGCAAATAAAAGTCCTGGATTTAAGACGCAGATCTCGGAACCACGCAGGCGCACGCATGTCACTGCACAAGGGGACTGGAGGTTACCCGAGAAGGGACTGGAGCCCTTGAGAACGGGGCAGGTCAGACCCTGTGCCATTCCCGGACTTAGTGGCTGTGAAGAGGGAACTTGCAAGGACGGACAGCTCCAGCAGGAGGGGCCCAGGCAGAGCTATCACACGCGTGGGAAAAAGTTATCGGCAACCGTTACCTCCTCACATTCGCTGGCTTTTACAGAGAAGCCATTCAGGACACACAGGGCCGACGGTCCCGTCTCCTGGGATGGAGAACAGGGACTGTCCCCGCTTCCAGGGTAAGTTGTACCGACTTACTGCCCATGAAAATCACCCCTCCTGTTATTAGAAAAAATAAAGCTCAGGTCCTCTCGATTCTAAAAGAATGAGATAGAGCCGTCACTCGTCTCATCTTGCCTCACCGTCACATCATTTCAGGAGTTCACTTCTCCCGCTAGGAAACAGGTTTCTGCCTCTGAAGCAAACTTCTTACTACAAGGCAGAACGAGATACCCCGGTGCAGCCAACCAGAGACAGGACCGGAGAGAAACCACCGGAAAGGATGAAAGACACGCCTTCCTCCAGGTTCCGGTGCCCCCAGGGGACCAGGAGAGGAGGGTGCCTTTGCCTGGGGTGCCCATTAACACGGAACCTCCAGCCAAACCTGAAATGACTTTCCCTAAAGTGTTATATTTAGTTACGTATCTTCATCTTTACCTGGCAGCAATAAAATTAATCGGTTAAGAAGAAAATTAAGTACATTTCCTCAAATGCAGGGCAAAGTTAATATTCATGACATAAATATTTAAGCACCAACACAATTTTTTAAACATGCAAGTGAAACTCAATCATTCTATTCACGAATAAAGTATGTATCTGTCTAAAGTCTGGCTTCTCTAGGAAATTCAAATGCCTAGAAGATGTTATTTCAGAAGAATTCTGTCACTAATTAAAAGTGGTTAGTTTTAAGTTTTTCTTTTCTTTTTCAAATAAGAAAACCAGTGTCTGGAAATTTGAACTTTTCAGGTCTAAGAAAATAGACACTAAAACAAACAAACAAACAAAAAAATGCAAAAATCCTTCCCCTGAAACAAACACAATAACCAACATTGGCTCGGAAAGTTGGACACACTAATTTATCAGTAAACTGAAGTAAACGTTCACAGATAAGTTATTTAAGTTTCAAAACGAGCGAGACAAATCCAGGGCACACCGGCTCAATCGTGGCTGCATCCATGAGTCGGCGCTTGACCAGGGCCTCCCACCGCCTCCCATTTGAAAGCGGCATTAGGACTGAATTGTCCTGGTTTTTACTTTAGAACAACTTTGCAAGTTTATTCTGAACAACAGTTAACAAGTTTCATAACGTGAGCGGGTGCAGCTCTTCCAGTTCACAGACTCTGGCCAAAGGCCACGTGATCAGCAGCTGCTGCCAACAAAGCAGGCTCTTAAAGAGGGACAGACAGACAGACGGCATGCGGGGACCACCTCGGGCTGCAGCCCTCTCCCCTTTAAGTGACAGCCTGTGAAATCCTAGAGGTGCTGACACACCCCTTTCAACCCTACATCTGCAGAGACACGTTCTGTATCTATGTGGCATTTTAAAAACTCAGAAACACGCCGACAGTGACAAAGGTGCCCGTGGCTGCTCAGGGCCAGGCAGAGGGGCGTCAGCTGGAGCTGCCCCCCGCCCCCCACCCTGCTCCTGAGGTGTGTTATTCCAGAAGGTATTTCTTCTGGCGTGTGCGTACCAGGAAAGCAGGCCTGAACCACAGTGCCCATGTGAAATACTAAGCCAGCGGTTCTCAACCTGTGGGTCGCGAGCCCTTTGGGGGTCGAACGACCCTTTCACAGGGGTCACCTAAGACCATCGGGAAACACATATATAATTACATACTGTTTCTGTGATGAATCACTATGCTTCAGTTATGTTCAATTTGTAACCATGAAATTGGGGTCACCACAACATGAGGAACTGTACTAAAGGGTCGTGGCGTTAGGAAGGTTGAGAACCGCTGTATTAAGCCCTTCGTGGATGGAAAGCAATAGATGTAATGAGTAAAATATCCAAAGATATAATTGCTCACTTAAAAAATTTCCCCATGTCCTTGAGGTGATTTTAATGTCCAGAAAATGGGTTTAGATCCATCTACATCCTGGAAAAGAGAATTGAAACTAGGCTGTTGGTTTAGGCAAAATGAGTGAACAAGTCCGAGGGCGGGAGAGGCACACGTTACCAGAACATTCCAGGGACACGTTAAAGAGCTGGAAGCACTGCCCGCTGGGGGCAACAGAAGCTAGAACAGCCTTTGAGAAAAGCGATGTGGCCAGCGAAGTGTTCGCATCCTCTGATCTAGGTAAGCCCACTCCGGGCGATTTTCCCAAAGCAAACGAACCATTTACAGAAAAGGGAAATATTCCTTAAATTTCCACACAGAAGTGTGTTCAACGCAATGCCATTTTAAATGGTGAAACATTAGGAACAATCTAAATATAACACAGGCAAAAGCCTAAAGGAAGGTCCCACTAACAAAAAAATTATACAGCAACAGAAATTAAAGCAAGTTGAACATCAGGTGATACAGTGCAGTAAGAAAAACACTGCACTTCTCTACAATTGTGGGGGAAATACAAGAACATGGTAGGACACAGAAGGGAAGATAAAAAAGGTAAGACCATCACACACAGATCTCGTGGGTGTGTGGGTGACTTTCCTTAATTTTTTAAAAATTATTATTACTATTATTACTGCTGCATCACTTAAGCGATAGAGTAGAAAAGCATTCATTTAAAACCACTGCGTGATCTGCAGAAGCGGTTTAGCAAATACAAGCATTATACTGGCTGAAATGCTTAGCCAGCGCTTGGGTTGATGACTCAAACTTTTATACCTTAATTTCTATGAAATCAAAGAGCAACAATGTGAAGAAACAGCATCTAAAGAAACTTCTGGCACTGCAGTAACACAATGATTTCCTAGGTGGGAACCGTCAACAGACTCACAGACCCTTTAGGAAAAAGTTCTGGTCGCCTACACGGAACTCACTTCCTGTCACAAAGCGTGTTCATCGCTCACCCACGCCTTGGAAATGAAGTTTGAAGGAGAAAGCAGCTTCACCTTGTCCGTACACAATAAATCACTGAATTCTTAGAGGAAAGCTAAAAGGAGAAGCATATTAAAAATGCGAACATATTGCTACATTTAGGATAAACTGAAGTTAAAAGGGGGGGTGCGCAGGGGGGAATTAACGGGCATTTCAGCGTTTTACACACACATTTCCCGTGTCGCGCAGCCGCTCCCCACCTCAGTTTCAGGAAAAGGACCTCAGGTCGCCCCCGGCTGTCGGCTGCGGAACCTGGCAGGTGACCCCGCAGGCCAGCCCGAGCGGAGCGGCTGCTGGAGAGGACCTGACCCGGACATTTTTTTTTTAAATGACACTCAGACTCGGACCTGAAAATCACGGTAAGAGAAAGTCGAGTTTGATCTCTCAACACCGATTTCCTGCCCAAACAGCCCTTTTGTTCTGCTCCCTGCCTAATCCTCACGGTGTTGGCATCAGAAACGGCGACCAGGACAAACCGGGCGGACACAGAGCGGAAGCGATCGGAGTGCAGGATGAAGGGTCAGGAGAAGAGGAGAACAAAAATCCTACCCACAAAACCTCCACAATGTTGTTTGCTTCACCTCAGATTAACTTCACTGAAGCTGTGCCCGGGGCAACCAAACCTGCACGCCAAGCCCCGCCCTCGCCCATTCCAGTGGCCCAGGCGCCAAGTCCCCGCCCCGCTCGCGAAACCGGCGCCTGTGATTGGACACGGCTGCTACCCATCATCCTAAAGAACTTTTCCTGGCTAGCAGGGTAGGTTACACCCACTAAACCCCCGGCGAAGCTGGTTTCTTAAAGGAACAGAACGGAATGTTCCCGCTGCCCCCTCCTCTGCTATTTGCTGACTCTTTTGTCTGCGTAAAAACAAATGAACTAACAGCCGTGAAAACCTCACAGAAGCAGCGTAAGTTTGTAGTTCGGCGACCAGCTGCTTAGAAAACGAGGCTTTTAGCATTTGGTATTTTTCAGAGCCGAGAAGACCCCCTTTTCAGGGAGTTAACATTTTGCCCGAATAGTTTACATTTTAGAGCGGCCACAGAAATCCACGGCCACGCTGCGCGGAGAGGCACAAAACAGCGTTTCCGCTAAGGCTCTGGAGACGCCTGGAACTCAGGTGAACGCACAGGTGACAATACCGAGCCCACCGCAGGGACGTCTACGCCGCCGATCGCATCCTGAGACTCACGGCCTCGGTGTAGCGAGCGCGAAATCGGCAGCGACACCAAAAATGGGTATTTCTGCTTAAAGCCGAAACGTGTTGGGCAGAAATGTCACTTCCCTGTCCGCACACGTACAGGTGTGACGATGTGTGTTTTCCGGGGTTCAGACTGAGGCGCCGCCAGCGGGCGTCTAGAACAGGAAAAGGCAACCGCTCTCAGGACCCGGGCAGGTGAGCAGCGCAGGATGGCCTGATGGTTGTTTGTGTTGTTTTTTAAAATAAGGGCGCATACTGTGTTGTGCTTTAAGGCGGCATGGGCGCCCTAAGACGCAGCTGAAGGGTATACGCCCCTTCAACTACTAAATCATAGTAAGTGTTATTTTTACTGTAGAGTTCCTAAAGAGAGCATATGGACTCTGATTTTTAAACAAACAAAAAGAGGCCTCGTATCACTTTAAGCGTTACTAAATTTGCTACCTATTACTCTATGTTTATTTCGTTGGAACTGCTTGTGTTTTAACAGGTTGGCCCATCAAATATGACTCCAACATGAATCATTATCTGACTGGACATTTACCTCATTCAATAAAGCTGATTTTTCACCTCTACCAAAAAATCTGACCGAGTTATAAAAACAAATTCAAAATGAAAGCAAATTAGAATGGCTCTTCTTCAAATATACGTTAAGTTTATATAAAGAATTTTCATATAAGTTTACAGTTTTCAAAGTTCAAAATCCTGCGAGCATTTTTCCTCCAAGAAAGTTCACATATTAGAGCACAAAGCCTGGGGGCCTGTTTTGAATAAAGAGAGAAGCCTTTGTGAGAAAATGAGAATGCACATAATTGCAAGGAGACCCGAATGCGGAGCAACACCCTGCAGAGGCCCAAACAGCTGCGAACGCCTTTATGCCTCTGAAGTGGACACACTGAAAGGGCCATTCACAGAGGTCTCCTCCCAAGATCCTTTGCAAGGACTGCGGCTCTGAATGCCCGGCACCTCAGGAGTCAAGTCCAGGCTGTCCTCCCCAGTGGGGACGGACACTCGCTGGAGAACACGGGAAGCAGAAGGGGCCCAGAGCCAACAGCAGACACAATACGCAACCTGAGTGACAGCCTGGGCCTGGGGAGAGCAGGTTCCAGACGCCCCGATTGCGCAGGGTTATAGAGAAAAGACACGGCAAACGGTTAAGTCTTAAAACCTGGCAAGCATAAAACCAGCAGACAGTGACGAGAACCAAAGAAACCTTTGCCCTGACACCGCATCTCACTGCAAAGGTAACTATTTGTATACAACAGGCACGCATCACAATCTATATATATAGAAGGCTAATATGCAAAGTGTCCCCTCGGGAGTTCGACCGGGACGCCGGGAGTTTGATCCCTTATGGCGTGCGCTCACCACCAAAGGGCAGCATGGGACGAAGGCAGGCCCGGCCAGCAGCCGGGGAAGGGGGCCCCAGCCGGCAGCCGGCAGGTGGGGAAGGAAGGCCCTGGTGGGCAACCGGAAGGCCCGATCGCCCCGATTGCTGGCCGGGCCAGGGACCCTACCTGTGCATGAATCTCGTGCACCGGGCCTCGAGTGTAACACCAAGATCACTCTCAGTCTATAGCCAGAAGAGCAAAGAGACGTGGACGTGGCTATTCCAGACGGCTCAGAGTTCTCCAGGATCTCCTTGAGAGAAGTTCAAGGTGATAAATACCATCCTAAGGCAGCTCACAGGTTAAAAATAAAGGTATTGTGTTCGCCTTCTAAATCTGCAGCAGAAGGAAACAGCAGAAATAAAGGAAGGACAGTGATAGCACGCCCGCGATTATTTAACAACAAAATTGCCTCACAGGAACACGGTGTCTGCGAGGTCTCGGACGCCCTGAACTGAAGGTGACAATATCACTTCCCCAACATCAACGAGTCAAAGGACGGACTGTGTCTCCCTGTGGGAGCTGCTCGGAGGTTCACATCAACTGAAAACAACTCAGGACAGAACGAGCTGACGGACTTGTTCTCGATTCACTTTTGATTAAAAAGTCCCTATCAAGGCTCGGTATCTAGTCTATGAGGAACAGCCTTTGGTACAGAGAGAGCAGACTGGAGCCGTCTTTAGAATTTCACAGGATGAGAACAGCTCACACTCGTCTTCCTACAGCAGAAGTGAATCCTTCGCGTCATCCCTGGGCCCCACGGGCAGGTGACATGGCTGAAAGGACCCCTCTGACACGAGCAAAACATGGCTGGGGTCACTCAGGAGAAAGTCTGAAAACCACCAGCTAATGGCGAAAACAAGTAATTTTAAAAAATATTTCCCTGGCCCTGGCCAGTGTGGATCAGTGGGTAGAACCTCGGCCTGAGGACTGAAGGGTCCTGGGTTTGGTTCGCCTCCAGGACACATGCCTGGGTTTGGGCCCGATCCCCAGTGGGGGCGTGCAGGAGGCAGCCGATCCATGATTCTCTCTCATCATGATGTTTCTCTCTCTCTCCCTCTCCCTCTTCCTTCCTCTCTGAAATCAATAAAAGTATTGTTAAAACAATAATAAGTAAATAAATATATCTCCCTGACAAACACACATTGCCTACGAAAGTGAGGTCTGTGCCTGGGCGTGCAGTCCCTGATGTACATCTTCAAAGACATGAAGGGGAGAAAGCAGAGTGAGTGGCAGGAAGGGGAGGTGGGGACAGAATACGACGCACAGAGGAAACTAATAGATAAGAAAGCAAAACCAGCTGAAAGAAGACGCATCTTCCTCAGAGACAGTGAATCACTTTAAGTCCAGCGGGCGAACAATAGATGCGAATTAAAAAGGAACAGGGAACCCTGACCAGTGTAGCTCAGTGGATAGAGCGTCGGCCTATGGACTGAAGGGTCCAGGGTTCAATTCCGGTCAGGGGCATGTACCTCAGTTGCGGGCACATCCCCAGTAGGGGGCGTGCAGGAGGCAGCTGATCGATGTTTCTCTCCCATCGATGTTTCTAACTCTCCCTCTCCCCTCCTCTCTGTAAAAAATCAATAAAATATCTATATATATAAAAGCCCAGTGACCAAACAGTGGAACAACCAGAACGACCGGTCGACCAGTTGCTATGATGCATACTACCCACCAGGGGGCAGATGCCCAATGCAGGAGCTGCCCCCTGGTGGTCAGTGTGCTCCCACAGCGGGAGCAGCCGCTCAGAGGGCAGGTCCACAGCCACGCAGCTGACCGAGATGAGTGGTGCTCCCACAGCTGGCTGATCCCTACAGGCCACGCCCCCCCACCAGTGTACGAATCGTGCACTGGGCCTCTAGTATAAAAATAAAAAATAAATAAAAAGGAACAGGGATCACAATGCTGCGACCACAGGATAGCAACGGACAAAAGCATCCATAATCCTCAAGTATGTTCACGCGCCGTGTCACATACCCACGTCGGCTGCGCGACACAGAAAAGTGACAGGAGACAGACTGGCAGCCTGTAAGTCCCCTTCTCTCTCCTTAGCAGCCTCATCGAGGAAAAGGTGAACAGATAAACGGTGGATCACTAGCTGTCAAAAGAAAAGCTTCCCTCCTCATAGAAAAATTTTAAACATTATAGTCATAATTTTGAAAAGCACCAAACAGGTGACATTCTCTGATGATTACACAGTAAGAGTCCAAGTTAACAGGAAAGCGTATTCATTCATCAAACCTTCTGAACACCTGCGACATGCTGGGCACCACCAGCTGCTGCGGAGGCCACTGTAGAAACGGAGGGTCTATAGTCAGTGAAAAGCTTACATTTTATTGTCTACGGAGACGGATCGCGTTTGGGGTAAGCTTTGAAGGGGGAGGCAGGCTAATCCTGTGTTGAATTCAACTTGTTAAGGAGATGTGAATACACACAAATAGAAAGGCTGGGGTGTTCCGCCCAAAACAACAACGGTTACTTATTCTAACTTTCTATTCCTTCGTCAAGTTGTTGTTTTTTTTTAAAGCCCAGATCACGTTGCCCTTACAATCAAATCCAAAAATGAGGTTTTTAAAAAACAGATCAAAGCCCAGCTGGTGAGGCTCAGTGGTTGAGCATCGACCTATGAACCAGGAGGTCAGGGTTTGATTCCCGGTCAGGGCACATGCCTGGGTTTGGGGCTCGATCTCCAGCTGGGAGTGTGCCGGAGGCAGCCAATCAACGAATCTCTCTCATCATTGATGTTTCTCTCTCTCCCCCTCTCCCTTCCTCTCTGAAATTAATAAAATATATATATATTTTTAAAAAGACAGAAAACAGTCCTTCCAAAATAAAGCACCCTGATTATTTGTCTGCAAACTATATATACTGTAAAAAAAAATTTTTTTCAAATCAGCTCTATGCCTATGCCTTTAAATAAAAACAGGTTATTCAAAGCTATACATAAACTCCTATTACACACACACCCCATTTTCAGGAAATGAATGCTGCTCCCTCATTTGTCATGTCCCTGCAGCCAGCAGGATAAACAAACAGAGGCTCACCTTGGGCGCTCCCAAATCTAGGCCCAGGAAGGGACACGTACTTAAGTGGGTGGTGAGCAAACAGCTCCCGGTGAATACCCACCTCGGATCTTCCCCCAAAGGACACCCTAACCTTTCCTGCAGGCCCTGCCACCTGCCAGGGGCTCCCCTTAACCCCCGTCTGTGACCCTCGAAGGATCAACCCATACAGGCTGTTTTCCCCCGAGCCTGCTGGGGCGCGGGAGGCACCAGGGCAGGCACGCCTCGTTCGGTGGCACCCCGCTTTCATGTGCTTCACTGAAGTTGCCTTATTTTTTTTTTAAACTGAAGGCAAGACCCTCCACCAGTAAAAAGAGATTCTTTGAGATCCTTTTTTTTTTTTAATGATTTGCAGAGATTTCCTGACAGCTTTGTGGCTTGTTTTCATTATTTTTTTAAAAAATACATATATTTCTTTATTGATTTCAGAGAGGAAGGGAGAGGGAGAGAGAACCATCCATGAGAGAGAATCATTGATCGGCGGCCTCCTGCACCATCGAGCCTGCAACCGGGGCATGTGCCCCCAGGCGGGCGCTCTACCCACTGAGGTACACGGGCCAGGGCTATTTGCGATACTTGCTTTATGAAGGCGATCTGGAACCAGACCCACAACATCTTCAAGGTGTGACTGTCATTTGCCAGATTACACAGCGGGAGGGGGAACACAGCCAGAGTGACTGATGTCACATACAATCAAGTGTTTTTCCTACTTCAGATGTCAACCCGTAACCCGCTGGTGTACGGGACACACACGCCACCCGCGCCACACTGGCCAGGGCTCTCTGATTTTCACACTGAAAAAGGGGGTCACGCCTACTGCCAGACGTGTCACAATGTGATTCCAAAGGAAAAGATCCATCGCACGCAGGTGAACAAGAAATCCCGGCTTCTCAGGCACAGGCTCAAAACATAGGCACGAATCCCATGGCTACGCACCTCCCACGAGAACAGAAGGGAGAACCCTAACGTTTTTCGTGCTTTTAATTCATTTCATTTCCAGCATTTCGATCTATGTCCCTCCCGACTACCTAAAACTCTGGCAATGCAATCCGCACTCTGTGCTCCCGAGCGGCTCTTGCTCTGGGCACCAGGAGTCAAGAAACAAGAAATGTTCCGAGGGCACGACTGCTGACAGCAAAACAAAATAAAAATAAAAAACAACCCACAATCGAAACGCCCGTGAGTGATGGAAGATGAAGACATCGCTGCGCGGCAATGAGATGAACAGACTACGATCACACGCAATTTTTATAAAACCCAGAAGAAAAAGCAAACGGAAAAACGTACAAATATCATGTCATGAAGCTTTTTTTTTTTAAAGGCAAGGGGATGATAAACACAGAACCTACCAGACTAGACCCATTACCTGGGCGAGGAGAGGCAAGGACGGGCAAGAAACACAGAAACAGATGCAAGTTTGGGGGATGTTCTAGGTCTAGGTTTGGGGGTGGAGTCATGGGTTTTATACTACGTTCTACTTCTTTATACCGTATTGTGTTACATAGTCGTCTTTTGTGACACATTAAACACATATTACATATTAAACATACATATACACACACACACACATCGCACATATCTCTATAATCCTCACCGGAGGACACGTTTTCACTGATTTTAGAGAAAAAGGGAGAGGAGGTGAGACAGACACACACATATGGGTTGCCTCCCGGAATACACCCTGACCTGGGGTCGAACCTGGGACCCTTCAAGTGCATGGGGGGAGGGGGGGTCGCCAAGCTCCTACCCACAGAGCCACACTGCTCGGCCAGGGCTAAAATATATACTTCAGTATTTTTTCAGCTTCCTGAAGGTATAACTGACACATGATAAACCGCACCTCCTTCCCGTGGGAGGTGTGATCGGTTTGGACACAGGGAAGTTCTCGCCACCATCAAGATAAATAGTCCACAGCCCTGGCCCGTGCGGATCAGTGGATAGAGCCTTGGCCTGCGGACCGAAGGGTCCCTGAGTTAGAGTCCAGATCAAGGGCACATGCCTGGGTCGCGGGCTCCATCCCCACTAGGGGGCGTGCAGGAGGCGGCGGATCCACGATTCTTTCTCATCGATGTTTCTCTCTCTCTCCCCCTCCCTCTCCCTTTCTCTCTGCAATCAATAAAATAAAAAAATCTATTAAAAAAAATAGTCCACCAACCCCTAAAATTACCTCCTGTGCCTTTGGGATCCCTGCACCTCCCCTTCCATATATTTCCATTTTGTTTATTTTTTTAATGCATACAACAGGTTTTATATATTAAGCAATCCTAGAGAGATTGTCAATTTTATTTTTTTAAAAATTTTTATGGGCCGAGACCGGTTTGGCTCAGTGGATAGAGCGTCGGCCTGCGGACTGAGGGGTCCCAGGTTCGATTCCGGTCAAGGGCATATGCCTGGGTTGGGGGCACATCCCCAGTGGAGGGTGTGCAGGAGGCAGCTGATCAATGTTTCTCTCTCATCGATGTTTCTAACTCTCTATCTCTCTCCCTTCCTCTCTGTAAAAAATAAATAAAATATATTAAAAAAAAAAAGCTTAGTGTTTAAAAAAAAAAAAAATTTCATGGTTCCTGAGCCCACCCACATTCAACAGTATCGACCGAAAGAAAGCGTTGCAAAGCCAAATGTGGGGGGAAATGTTTAAATTTGGGGAAATTCCAATGTGCATTTATTTGGCAGGAAAAACTTCTCCCCACCCCCAATACCTGGACCTTGAGGACCCGGGCAGGGAGGGCGCCCTAAAAATAAAAAAATAAAAATAAAAGTGGTAATATAATCGTTACATAATTAACCTCAACATCCAAAGTTTGTGGGTCTTTGGGGTTTAGGGGACACTGGGGTCTAGACACGTAGCGTCACCGCATTGCACCCTTGAGGCTAATTTCACGTGCCAACACTTTAATTAAAAAAACAAAAACTTTTTGAACAGTGTAGGGGGCGTTTGACACTTTAAAAAATAAAGTAAAATCCCGGATTTTGCAAAAAGGAGCTTGCAAACCATCCCAGACCGCCGCCCCGCGTTGACGGCCGGGAAACGGGTCCAAATAAAAACGTCCACGCGCTTCGGGCAGGTCCCGTCGGGCGACGACTTCCGAGTCGTGAAAACAACAACAAAAAAACATCAACAAATCACGACAGCGCGTCGCCCGCGCGCGGCCCCGAAATAAAAGTTAAAATCGCTGCCAACACCCACGGGACTGGCCCGCGCCACCCCGAAAGTTACGACGTCGAAGGTGGGGGGGGGGGAGTGAAAAATGCACAAACTCTGGGCCCAGCCGCCCGGGAGCGCGACCAACTCCGGCCCCTTCCCGTCGGCGGGCGCGGCAGGTGGAAGGTCCCGGAAGGGCAGGCAGCCCGGGCGCTCGGGGACTTGGGAACTCGGGGACCCCGGACGTCCGGGACCGCCGCCCGACAACTGCCCTGGAACACGGCCGCGGGGGTTCCACACGCCGCGCCCCCCGCCGCGCCCGGACCCTCGGCCTCGGGCCCTCAGCGGCCGCACGGCCCCCCCGCCGCCACCTGCCGCCCTCCGTCCGCTTCCGGCCGGGCCCGGCCGCGCCTCACGGGGAAGGAGGGGGGGAGGGGAGGGGAACCGGCGCCGCCCCGGCCGCTCGCTCCTCACCTCGCCTCACCTGGCGGCGGCCCTCTCCGCCGGACGCGCTGCCCGCCGCCGGTCGCCGCGGGTGAAGGAGGACAGGTGAGGCCGACGAACCGCCGCGCTCGTTCTGGTCCCGTCGCCGCCGCCGCCGCCGGCCTCTCGTCCGCTGTTTAGTAAACTTTTCTGTTTGGTTGCTCGGCCTGTGACGCGACACGGGAAGTGCTCCTGATTGGTCGGCGTCCGGCGTTGACGCGTCGCCCCGCCCCTCGCTGCTTAATTATTACCGGCCAGGCGGCTCGCAGGCCGAGGCCCGGGGGCGGGGCCGTGTTTCGGGGCGCGTAGCGATTGGCTAGATCCCAGGAGGGGGCGGGACCTGGAGAGACCCCCGCCTCCTCCGCCGGCGCGGTTCCGCCTTCGCCTCCCCTGACCTCCCGCCATGGCCTCCCCCCGTCAAGGCCGTGGAGCGCGGTGTCCGGGGTCTTGGGGACCGTGGAAGGGGCTGGAGAGGGGGAGCAGGTGCCTCTGCCACCCGCCGCGCCGTGTCCCCGGCGGGGTCCTGTCCGGGACTGCGGCTCCGGAAGAATCGCGCTCCGCCTGCTAGTTGTGCAGGAGGGAATCCGGGTGAGCTCGCCGACCTGCAGCCCCGGAGGCTCCCCGACCGTGCAAAGTCCGAGCTCGGGGTGCGGCCTGGAGGAGGGCGGGGCGCCGCCCGGTCCCGAGCCACGGCTTGCAAGAGAAGGATCGCGCCGGGAAGCGCGCGTGCACACGCCCTTCTGCCCCGGGTCCCTGCAGCGCGCTCCCTGCACCTCCCAGCCGAGCGGGGCGAGGGGTGGAGGACCATGGCTCCCCGGAGCCACCCCGACTTCGGGCTGACGTGCAGCACCAGCATCGAGTGCAAGGCCAGGTTGGAGATCATGGTTCCTCCCGGGACCGCGTGTGAGCGGCTCGGCTGGGCTGAAAGGTAGGAGGCGGACCGGGTCCCGTCGTCTTTAAAGTTTCATGGTTTGCTCCTTGTGAATTTTTATTTTTTTGCATCATTTATTTTAAAAATATAGCATGAAAGGGCCGTGTATCAGGATTTCTGGGCTTCGGGGGCGTCCCTATGAATTGCACGCTGTGGATGGAGTCTCTCGCACCGCCCTCGGCCTGGGGTGGGTCTCGCTTGGCGAGAGGGAGGTTCCGAGGAGGCAGCTGGGGCTTTGCGCTGCTGGGAACCGAAAGCAGCGTTTTCCTGCTCGGTAAAGAGGCAGGTCCAGTTTTGATTGATAGATGCTCCAGGGGCGTGGTCAGGGATGCACGTGTCAAGTTGAACCCACTGGGCAAACAACTACCAGGGGGTCGGGCCGGTGTGGCTCAGTGGTTGAGCATCGACCTAGGAACCAGGAGGGCAGGTCACATGCTCGGGTTTGCGGGCTCCATCCTCAGTGTGGGGCGTGCAGGAGGCAGCTGATCCATGATTCTCTCTCATCATGGATGTTTCTCTCTCGCTCCCTCTCCCTTCCTCTCTGAAATCAATAAAAATATATTAGAAAATAATAATAAAATAAAATAAACTTTCATTATGTTGAGGCCCTGGGCAAGCACCCTTGTATTTTTTTTAAATATGTTTTTTATTGATTTCAGAGGGGAAGGGAGAGGGAGACAGTAGAAACATCAATGATGAGAAGGAATCATGGATGGGCTGCCTCCTGCACGCCCCACACTGGGGACGGAGCCCACAATCCGGGCCTGTGCCCCGACCGGAATTGAACCGGGGACTGTTGAGTCCGCAGGCTATCGCTTTATCCACTGAGCCACACCAGCTAGGGCTGGCATCTTTTTAAAGGGCATTCCACTTTAAGTTGAAAGTGCCTTACAAACTATGGACTAACTCAACAAAATAGGATTTTTGCCCAAGGATGTCTTCTCTGATAGAGAGGCCGGATTATAATGGAAATGAGGGATTGCTTTAGCCTCAGTGACTACAGGTCTAAAGAACCAAATTAAAAAATAGATAAATCAGCCATAACCGCTTTGGCTCATTGGATAGAGCGTCGGCCTGCGGACTGAAGGGTCCCAGGTTTGATTCCGGTCAAGGGCATGTACCTTGGTTGCGGGCACATCCCCAGTAGGGAGTGTGCAGGAGGCAGCTGATGGATGTTTCTCTCTCATCGATGTTTCTAACTCTATTCCTCTCCCTTCCTCTCTGTAAAAAGTCAATAAAATATGTTTTTTAAAAAATAGATAAATCATCATAATAAAAGGCTAATAGGCAAACGGTCGTTACAACTCAACACCATAACACTGTAACGCCGTGAGTGACACCCTAAGGACGGATCAGCGGGGACCTGAGGCTGTGCGCTCGACCCCCCCCCCCCACAACCCCCCCCCCCTCCGCCCAGTGGGGCTTGACTGGGGTGGAGCAGGCCAGGTCTCGGTCTGGCACGATTTCGAGGATCGTGTGGGTGGGCGGGGACTTGACTTTGTGTCCCGTGGCGTGCCCCAGACTCTGACAGGAGTCTGATTTTCAGATACATTTCACTAATTTTCTTTCATCTCTGACACTTCTATAATAGAGAAAGGGCAAATAGCAGTATTAAAATATTTCCTCTAATGAATCCCCTTTTCTTTTTCTTTTTTTTTTTTTAATATATTTTATTGATTTTTTACAGAAAGGAAGGGCGAGAGACAGAGAGTCAGAAACATCGATGAGAGAGAAACATCGATCAGCTGCCTCCTGCACATCTCCTACTGGGGATGTGCCTGCAACCCAGGTACATGCCCCTGACCGGAATCGAACCTGGGACCCTTCAGTCCACAAGCTGACGCTCTATCTACTGAGCCAAACCGGTTTCGGCTGAATCCCCTTTTCATATGCACGGATTTCGTGCACCAGGCCACCAGTAAATAAAGAACCAAATTCAGCCCCTGACTTTGCTTAATGGGGATGGGAAGCCACTGTAGAACTCGAAGGCGGGAAGGAGATGTGGGTGGTAACGACTTGGTGGGTTCTGCTGACTGTAGGGATAATCTTGCAGCCTGGGTCCTTTCAGCTGTTCTCTGTTCTCTGGCCGCTGGGTGGGAGGACGATAAGGAAGGAATTTAGAATCTCGGACAGGGGTTCCCGTTGCTCGTCCATCACGTGTTGGCTTGGTGACCGTGAGCAATGCCCAACTCCCTGGGTTTCGATTTTCTATGAGTTTGGGAAACATCCATGAACAAAACAGAAGACCCCCCCCTGCCTGTACAGATTTATTGCTCTAATGGGGGAGATGCAGTTGGAAAACATAGCTTTTTTTTTAATATATTTTTTGTTGATTTTTCAGAGTGGAAGGGAGAGGGATAGAGAATTAGAAACATCGATGAGAGAGAAACATCGATCAGCCGCCTCCTGCACACCCCCCACTGGGGATGTGCCCGCAACCCAGGTACATGCCCTTGACCGGAACCGCCCCCGGGACCCTTTGTTCCACAGGCCTGGGTTCTGTCCACTGAGCAACACCGGTCAGGGCGGAAAACATAATTTTTTATGCTGGGAGTTGGAAGACCGTAGTAAGTGGTGGAGACAGGAGAAAAAGTAGAGCAGGCCCGGCCGGTGTGGCTCAGTGGTTGAGCGTCGACCTATGAACCAGGAGGTCGGGGTTCGATTCCCGGTCAGGGCACAGGCCCGGGTTGCGGGCTCGATCCCCAGTGCGGGGCGTGCAGGAGGCAGCCGACCCATGATTCTCCCTCATCATGGATGTTTCTCTCTCTCTCCCTTTCTCTCTGTCTAAAAACACACACACACACAAAATTAATAAAATTTTTAAAAGCTTAAAACTAACATGATCTGACGAAGATTTGATTCGATTTTTTAAAATTTTATTTTTATTAATTTTAGAGAGGAAGGGAGAGAGAGAGAGAAACATCAGTGATGAGAGAGAATCATGGATTGGCTGCCTCCTGCACGCCCCACACTGGGGATCGAGCCCACAACCCGGGAATCCCATGCCCTGACCGGGATCAAACCCTGTGACCTTGTGTGGCTCAAACAGTTGATGCCTAACCACTGAACAACACTAGCCAGGCTCCGACTTAGGTTTTAAAGGATCGTTCTGGCTGCCTTGTGGCGAGCAGACCAAAAAGACAAGAAGCATAAAAGCAGGGACACACCTATGAGGAGGAGGCCCTGGCTGAACCCACGTGCCCAACAGCAGCAACTCGGACCAGGGTGATGGGGTGGAGGCAGGGAGAAGTGGTCCCATTCTGGATGTATTTTGAAGGGGCCCCGCTGGTTCCCTGGTAGATGGGGGGGGGTGGGGGCAGGGTAGGAGAGAGAGTTGGCCATGATCACACATCCTGGATGCATAAGACGAGGGTTCAGGGCAGAGGCGTGGGGTGCGGCGGGGAGGATAACTTTCGGGGACTCGTCATCCCATAAATGATACTTAAAGCTCTGAGGCTGATCAGGGAGTGGGCACAGAGCAGACGGCGGCCCAAGCCGGGCACGGAGTTCAAGGAGAAGGAAGTGGAGGGATGAACCCCCGGAGGCCACGGCGGAGGGAACGGGGGTGGGAGGAAGCAGAACGCCGTGTCCTGGGAGCCAGGGGTCAGCCGTGTCCGGAGCTGCTGGGAGTTCAGGTCGGATGAGGACAGACTTGACAGGTGCATTCGGGTTCCCGCGGAGGTCACCCTGGGGAGGGCGGTTCGGGTGGCCGCAGGGCCTGGGGGGAGTGGCATTCATCCCTGACTCATTAGGGGTTTGGGGGGGGGGGGGTGGTTAACATCAGAAAGATCGTCACCAAGTGGCAAGGAGAAGAAGAAATTCTTGTGGAGTTTATTTAGAATTGATTTTTCTTCCGATTCTTTTTTTTCAAAAAAATATTTATTGATCTGAGAGAGAGAGAGAGAGATTTATTCCACTTATTTATGATTCATTGGTTGATTTATTTTTAAAAAAATGCATATATATATGTTTTAAATATATATGTTTTTATTGATTTCAGAGAGGAAGGGAGAGGGAGAGAGAGAGAGATAGAAACATCAATGATGAGAGAGAATCATGGATCGGCTGCCTCCTGCACGCCCCACACTGGGGATGGAGCTCACACCCCGGGCCTGTGCCCTGACCGGGAATCGAACCCGGGACCCCTCAGTCCACAGGCCGACGCTCTATCCACTGAGCCAAGTTGGCTAGGGCTAAAATATATATTTTATTAATTTCAGGGAGGGAGGGAGGGAGAGAGAGAGAGAAACATCAATGATGAGAGAGAATCATGCACGCCCCCTACTGGGGATCGAGCCCACAACCCGGGCATGTGCCCTGACCGGGAATGGAACCCTGACCTCCGGGTTCATAGGTCGCTGCTCAACCACTGAGCCCCGCCGGCCGGGCTGTGCTCCAGTATCTTGTCCCTAAAGCGGAGATGATACCTTCTTCACTGGGTTGGTCAAACGGGAGGCAGTTCATGCAGAATGCTCAGCGCAGGGCCCAGCCAAACACAAGCGGCCGGCCAGCGGTGGTCACACAGGCTATCGAATTCGTTATCTGATCCCGTCGAGCCTAAAAGCAGACGGCCTTTTGCAATAGGTCAGTGGGTAAGGACACACGGGCCCACTGGCCAGCAGCTCAGAGTCCCTGGCAGGCAGAGCCATCCAGGTGCCGAGCCTGGCCAGGAAGCTGAGAAAGGCGGGGCGCAGCAGCCCTGTGGTCCCCCGTCTGCTGACCAGACCGGGGAACAGTGCTCCAGGGAGACTTGAAGCTGGCGGACACGGCGAACCGGGGACTCCCGGTCCTTCGGGGTGGGGCTCGGCAATCCGATGTTAAATGCACCCACAGAAATACACACAAGCCAGTGGGTGCGGCTGGGTGGGTGTGGGGCAGAGCCCACAGGAATCACCAGGCCAGAGCTTCCGAGAGGTCACCATGAGCTCCTGGCCAGTGTGGTTCAGTGGATAGAGTGTCGGCCTGCGGACTGAAGGGTCCCGAGTTCAAACCCGGTCAAGGGCACATGTCTGGGTTGTGGGCTCCATCCCCAGTGGGGGGCGTGCAGGAGGCAGCCGATCCGCTCTTCTCTCTCATCATGGATGTTTCTGACTCTCTCCCTTCCTCTCTGACATCAATAAAAATATATTAAAATCAACAACATGTCAACAGAAAGCCGTCCCAGCCTGGCTGGCATAGCTCAGTGGTTGAACATCGACCTATGAACCAGGAGGTCATGGTTCGGTTCCTGGTCAAGGGCACAGGCCCGGGCTGCGGGCTCCACCACTAGGGGGCGTGCAGGAGGCAGCTGATTAATGATTCTCCTCATTGATGTTTCTCTCTCTCCCTTCCCCTCTGAAATCAATAGAAATGTATTTTTAAATGATGACATCCCAGCGGAGGTGTGGGGTCAGACACAGGGTCCTCTGGGTTCCTGGCCATGTGGGTGCTCCAGGCTGGTCCCTGGGGGCTGGAGTCCTGTGTCCAAAGAGCAGCAGGGGAGACCTGGGGGGAGGGGGGGAGCTGGGAGGGCACGTGGCCTGGTTGGGGGGTAGGGGGGCACGTGGCCTGGCTGGGGGTAGGGGGGCATGTGGCCTGGCTGGGGGGGAGGGGGGCACGTGGCCTGGCTGGGGGGTAGGGGGGCATGTGGCCTGGCTGGGGGGGAGGGGGGCACGTGGCCTGGCTGGGGGTAGGGGGGCACGTGGCCTGGCTGGGGGTAGGGGGGCATGTGGCCTGGCTGGGGGGTAGGGGGGCACGTGGCCTGGCTGGGGGGTAGGGGGGCACGTGGCCTGGCTGGGGGTAGGGGGGCATGTGGCCTGGCTGGGGGGTAAGGGGGCACGTGGCCTGGCTGGGGGGTAGGGGGGCACGTGGCCTGGCTGGGGGGTAGGGGGGCACGTGGCCTGGTTGGGGGGGAGGGGGGCACGTGGCCTGGCTGGGGGGTAGGGGGGCATGTGGCCTGGCTGGGGGTAGGGGGGCATGTGGCCTGGTCAGGGCTGACTCAGGCCCCCTGAACAGGCATGAGGCCACCCCTCACTCATGCACGCTCCCTAGAGCAAGCATGTCAAACTCGTGTCCCACACGCCACATGCCTCATGTATTTGGCTCCTGTTTAGCCTTTGAGTTTGACACGCTGGCCCGAGAGCCTTGCGCCAGCGACTGAGGAGGGAGCAGTGGACAGAGCTCAAGGCCGCCCTTCCTGCTCCGGCTCCGGCCGGCAGGTGAGGCCACAGGTGAGGCGTGGCCGGCAGCCAGCAGCAGGTTCCAGGCGCCTGGATCCCGGAGCTGGGGCTGGCCGGCGCCGGGCCAGGGAGGCGGGCGCTGACACCGAGGCTCGTCGGGGCAGCAGGTGACGCCTCTCTGCCCCTCAGCCCCGATCCGGACCCACTGCCCCGGGACGTGTGCAGACGGGCACGTGCAGGGAGGGAAGCACACGGGCCAAGGGTGACCCGCTGTCCCCCCGGCCCAGGACTGAAGGGTGTGCAGGAGCAACGCTGAACACAGACCGGGGGTCGCTGGTGTGGAGTGACGAGGCCACCCGGCCCGTGTGGCTCAGTGGTGGAGCATCGACCTAGGAACCAGGAGGTCAGGGCTCGATTCCCGGTCGGGGCACAGGCCCGGGTTTCGGGCTCCATCCCCCGTGTGGGGTGTGCAGGAGGCGGCCGGTCCATGATTCCCTCTCATCATGGATGTTTCTATCTCTCCCTCTCCCTTCCTCTCTGAAATCAATAAAAATATATTTTTAAAAAAGAAGAAAAGGGAGCCCCCTACCCACCCCCCCAGGGGTGCGTGTGTCTCAGGGGAACTCAGGCCCACAGGCACACGTGCAGTAGAGAAGCTGTGAGGTGTCCTGTGTGGGTGTCTCTCTTTTTTTTTTTATAATATATATTTTTTATTGATTTCAGAGAGGAAGGGAGAGGGAGAGATAGAAACATCCATGATGAGAGGGAATCGTGGATCGGCTGCCTCCTGCACGCCCCACACTGGGGATGGAGCCCGCAACCTGGGCCTGTGCCCCGACCGGGAATCGAACCCTGACCTCCTGGTTCCTAGGTGGACGTCCCAACCACTGAGCAGCACTGGCCGGGCAGGTGTCTCCTTTGAAAGGCCGAGACGTGACCTGGCAGGTGCAGGCCAGAGCCTCAGGGCAGCCAGCAGGGGCCCACCCCGTGGCTCCTCCTCGCCGCTCCCGCACCTGCGTCCTCGCTCACCCCTGGCGGCCCCGGGCCTGTCCCCAGACCTGCCCGTCACATGCCCCCGGCAGGTGCGGGCCCCACGCGGCTCCGGGCCTCCCGTGCCAGCTGACGCCGGCCGCTGACTGGCCGTTGACTCACTGGCGACTCCACCCTCCCCGCCCACGGCCTCCGATGCTCTCTGTTTGCCTCCTGCCCGCCCGGACCAGCTCGTTAAGTCTTGACGTGCGATGCTTGGTCTGCAGGCGGTGGGCTGGGCGGCGGGCCGTGGTGGTAAACAAGGCCAGTCCCTGTGGGCTGGTGCCCAGGGAGGAGGAGGAGAGCCGGTCCGTCAGAGGCAGGGTGCTGCGTGCCATCCTGGGCGCAGGGGGGGGCGGGGGAGGGCACCCCTGGGCCAGGGAGACCTGGAGGCTATAGCTGTTTCCTGGTTGCAGGCTGTGCTGTGGGTTATGGCTTCATACCTGGTCCATCTGCCCCCATCCTCCCTTCACCCATTCATTCGGTGGCTCCCTCACAGACTATGGAAACGGAATGCAGCAATAAAAAGAACTTGCCTCCAGCCCCGGCCTGTGTGCCTCAGTGGGTAGAGCATTGGCCTGCGGACTGAAGGGTCCCGGGTTCGATTTCTGGTCAAGAGCACATGCCCGGGTTGCAGGCTCGGTCCCCAGTGGGGGGCGTGCAGGAGGCAGCCGGTCCATGATTCTCTCTCATCATGGATGTTTCTATCTCTCCTCCCTTCCTCTCTGACATCAATAAAAATATATTTTAAAAAAGACAGCTTCCGGCCCCACCTGGGACGTTCAGGGTCCCCAGCGTGTCCTGTCCCACCTGCCTCACTCTTCCCTCTGCTTGGAAGAGCCTAGTCCCCCACTCCTCCCCCCTCCAAGCATTAGACCTCGGCTGAAGGCCACCTCCCCGGGGCAGGCTCCCCTACCCCTCGACCAGCGTCAGGCCCCATCGTGACGCTTTCGTAACCTGGCGGTGTCATCCCGAGCACCGGTAATTACGTGTTCGTCCGTGGGGCTGTTTCATTAATGTGGGTGCTCCCAGGCACCTCTCATCTCTGATAGTATTTACACACAGCCTAGCACACGGTGACGCATCCCATAAGTGCCAACTGGATGGGCAGATGGATGGATAGGTGGCTGGATGGATGGGTGGGTGGGTGGGTGGGTGGATGAATGAATGGATGGATGGATGGATGGATGGAAGGATGGTGGATGGATGGATAATGAATGGAAGGGTGATGGATGATGAATGGATGGATGGACGATGGATGGATGGAAGGATGGATGGTTGATGGATGGATGGTGGATGGACAGACGACAGACAGACAGACAGACTCGAGCAGAGGCAGAATGATTCAGGGACCAATTAGGAGACTAACCAGTAGTCAGGACAGGAAAGCGATCAGAATCCGAGAACGCCAAGGCAGCAGCAGAGGGGACCTGGGGAGGGTGCACAGGAGGAATCTGCAGGCCGCGGGCTCTGGGTGAGTGTTCGGAGCGAAGCAGAGGGAGGAGCCGGGCGGCCAGCCGGGATCTGACTGAGGCAGGTCTAGGGGCGGGAGGGAGGGATGCCCACTGAAGTGGAGACCCCTGCTGAGGCCGTGAAGAGAACATTTTATTTTTTCAATATTTGTATTGATGTCAGAGAGGAAGGGAGAGAGAGAGAGACATCAACGATGAGAGAGAATCATGGATCGGCTGCCTCCCGCACATCCCACACTGGGGATGGAGCCCTCAACCCAGGCATGTGCCCTGACCTCCTGGCTCACAGGTCAACGCTCAACCACTGAGCCACACCGGCTGAGCCCGACCAAGTTTAAATGTGCAGAGAGCTTGGATACGGTCGGTGAGCCGGAGGTCTGGCCAGCGTGTCCACGAGGCATTGAAGCCGTGGGGGGCCCCCGGGAGCCCCGGGAGCCTGGCCCTGGCCGTGGACCTGGCTGCGGGCTTGGCGATGAGCAGCTCACAGGCCGGCGGAGAGGGAGCTCGGCGTTCAGCTCTGCTCCTCGCCCACCGAGGCCCCGCGTGGCGCTTGCTGTTGGGAAATCACCTGCGAGTCCCACCAGGTGAAGGCCCCGTGTCTTCACTGTGTCTCGCGCTCACCGTGTTCTCCGCTGCGTTAATGAAAGGCTGTGTTCCCGAGGCTGCCCCAGAAGACGGCCACCGTTGTGATGGGAATGACGACACCCACTCACCCAGCGTGCGATGGCAGCTATGTGACCTGTGACACCCTCCCTGCCGGCACCCTGCCAGGGCCGGCCATCTCTGGTAATCACACAGGCACGTCTGCCTGACAGCTGCACCGTTTCCCCATGAGCCCAGCCAGATACAGCTTCACCATCCGTCCACCCACCACCTTTTGGGCACCATCTGTCCATCCATCCACCTTTAGGGCACCATCCATCCGTCCATCCTCACCCTTAGGGCACCATCCATCTGTCCATCCTCACCCTTAGGGCACCATCCATCCGTCCATCCTCACCCTTAGGGCACCATCCATCCATCCATCCATCACCCTTAGGGGCACCATCTGTCTATCCATCCATCTACCCACTCACCCGTAGGGGCACTGGGCTCCCCAAAGCCTGGGCAGGGCACTGGCAGGGTACAGAGGCTCATAGGAGAAGGATCACCCCCAGCCCTCGCCCAGCCAGTGTGGCTCAGTGGTTGAGCATCTACCTATGAACCAGGAGGTCAAGGTTCAATTCCCGAACAGGGCACATGCCCAGTAGGGGGCGTGCAGGAGGCCGCCGATCCATGAGCCTCCCGTTCCCAGCGACCCTGGTAGATAGGAACACTCCTTCCCAGTGCAGGCCAACCACTCCAGAGCCCACACCCCCAGCCGCCACCTCTAGGGGCGCTCACACCCCGGGCCATTCTCCACCTGCCCTCATCCCAGGAGACCAGGTGTCAGAAGATTAAGGGCAGCTCCTGTCAGGCCCACAGTTGGCTGAAATTATTCAAACTCAGCAATCCTCAGAGCATCCCCGTTGGCTACTTAAGTGTCATGATTCTAGGCCTCAAGGACCCAGCGAAGAGCAAATCAGACACGGGTGCTGCCTTTCCGAAGTCTAATTAGGGCCACAAACCTGAAACGAATCATCACACAAATAAACATCTTTACTAATAAAAAGCATAATGTGAGAATTAGACTTGACATCCCCTGGACAAAGCCATGGTGGCGGGGGCCAAGGCAGAGGTGGTTAGGGGTGATCAGGCTGGCAGGGGAGAGCAGTTAGGGGCCATCAGACAGGCAGACAGAGGGGTTAGGGGCGATCAGGCTGGTAGGGGAGAGCAGTTAGGTGCCATCAGGCCGGCAGACAGAGGGGTTAGGGGCGATCAGGCTGGCAGGGGAGAGCAGTTAGGGGCGATCAGGCTGGCAGGGGAGAGCAGTTAGGGGCGATCAGGCTGGCAGGGGAGAGCAGTTAGGGGCGATCAGACAGGCAGACAGAGGGGTTAGGGCAGCCGTGGGCAAACTACAGCCCGCGGGCCGGATCCGGCCCGTTTGAAATGAATAAAACTAAAAAAAAAAAAAAAAAAAAAGACCGTACCCTTTTTTATGTAATGATGTTTACTTTGAATTTATATTAGTTCACACAAACACTCCATCCATGCTTTTGTTCCGGCCCTCCGGTCCAGTTTAAGAACCCATTGTGGCCCTCGAGTCAAAAAGTTTGCCCACCCCTGGATTAGGGGCAATCAGGCAGGCAGGCAGGTGAGCGGTTAGGAGCCAGCGGTCCCTGATTGGAGAGGGTGCAGGCTGGGGTGAGGGACTTCCCCCGCCCCCCCCAACGCACGAATTTCGTGCACCAGGCCTCTAGTGTAATTAAAAAGCTTGACAAAGTATATGAAGGGTTAAATGACAGAGTACTGTGTGAGCATAAGGGGGCAGGATGAGCTTGTAAACAAAGACCCACAGCAAGAGCCAGCTGAAGAGCAGAGAAGAGCTTCTAAGGAGCGAGAACAGCAGGCAGCAGGCAGGTGCTGCAAGAGGAATGGTTAGCGTCACACGCTTCCCACTCACTGGCGTGTGCTTATCCTCACCAGCTCACCTTGCAGCTAATTTGAAGGCTGTTTGTTTATGCTGCGTTTTCTTACTCATCTAATCACAGGCAGGGGAGGTTCTGCAAGTTACGCGGCCAAACCAAGAACTCGGAGGTCAGGAAATGGGGTGACAGGAGTGGCTGGGCCAGGGGAATGAGGGGACCCAGCTGGATGTCCCGGGCCTTTGCACCTGGGCCGGGGTTCTGTCCTGCCCCCTTTGACGCACCCACCCGCAAAGCCTGCCTCCGTAACATCTCCAGGACAGCGGGCGTGTTCCTGTGATATCTCCCCTAGCAGCTGGGGCCCGCCCAACTGTGAGCATGCCACGCCGCTAATGACTAAGGGCTTCAATCTCCTGCCATCCTCGGCCCAGCGTCCGTCATGGTGATGGTGGAGGTGTGCAGCCAGCCAGTGGGTGATGCTTGAACCCCGATGAGGCCTGGAATGCCCTCTAGGTGTTGGGGTGCGGGGATGGGGCAGCAAAGAAGCAAAGACCTGGTGTTGGCTTCCCCCTTCCTTGGACCCAGGCAGGGAGGAGGCATTGCACAGACCTGAGGCGTCTGACTTGGGAGGAGTGCATGGGACGGTACGACCCCGCAGGGCCTCCAGAATCAAGTCACAGGTCCTCAAAATATTTAAAAAAAAAAAAAAAAAAGCTTCAATAAGATTTTTTTTAAAATATATTTTATTGATTTTTTACAGAGAGGAAGGGAGAGAGATAGAAACATCGATGAGAGAGAAACATTGATCAGCTGCCTCCTGCACACCTCCTACTGGGGATGTGCCCACGACCAAGGTACATGCCCTTGACCGGAATCGAACCTGGGACCTTTCAGTCCGCAGGCCAATGCTCTATCCACTGAGCCAAACCGGTTTCGGCAATATATTCTTTTTTTTTAACTACAGGAAGAAAAAGAATCTATACTAATAAAAGGGTAATATGCTAATTAGAGCAGGTAGACCAGACGTCCTGCTGGACAAAGCCATGGTGGCGGGGGCCGAGGCAGAGGCAGTTAGAAGTGATCAGGCCGGCAGGGGAGAGCAGTTAGAGGCGATCAGTCCGGTAGGGGAGAGTGGTTAGGGGTGCTCAGGCCGGCAGGCAGAGGGGTTAGGGCTGATCAGGCAGGCAGGCAGGTGAGCAGTTAGGAGCCAGCAGTCCCGGATTGCGAAAGGGATGTCCGACTGCCTGCGGGATCAGGTCTAAACCAGCCTGACATCTCCTGAAGGGTTCCAGATTGGAGAGGGTGCAGGCTGGGCTGAGGGGGACCCCTTGCCTCTGCCCGTGCACGAATTTTGTGCACTGGGCCTCTAGTTCTAAAAAAAATTTCAACACTTAGTCGTATGTTACAAGAGATTTAAAAGTGAAGCATTTCCATGCTTTGCCTGCTGAGCTCTCAATCGGAGGGTGTCAGACCAAACCAGAGGGCAGGAGCCAGGCCAGGCACAGGGGGCCGTGATGCAAGCCGGCGACACCAGCAGCCTGCACGTGGAGGCGGAAGGGGGACTCCAGCAGGAAGCAGGGTGCAGACGGAGCATAACCAGCTGCGAGGAGAAACGTGACCCTGGACACTGAGTCTGCCTCTGGGCACCCTGAGTGCAGCCAAGCAGGGGATGCTGTGGGCCCATTTCACAGACCAGTAGGCTGAGGCCCACGGAGGCAGACAGACAGCAACAAGCTCAGTCAGAAACCTCCCTCCGTGTGCCCCCTTTTAGTTCCAAGGACTTGAGGTCAGGTCGGGTGCCACACAACCTCGCACGGCGTAGGCTGTCACCTGGGCATGACATCCCACGGCCAAGAATGCCCAGCAGCGCCCACATCACAGACATGACTTTGTAGCCGGACCGGTTACAGTGGCCACTGTGTCAGGCGGGTGGGAACGTCATTTCCACCACGACGAGACCTCAAAAACCGCTGTGATGATCTCACTCATTTATGGATAATAAAGACCATTATAAACTGATGAACAAAAATAGATACAGAGGCAGAGCAGCCTCGAACAGACGGTCAAACTGCAGCGGGAAGGCCGGGGAGGGTTGGGGGTCGGGGGGCGGTGGGTAAGAGATCAGCCCAAGGACTTGTATGCATGCAGATCAGCATAACCAATGGACACAAGACACTGGGGGGTAGGGGAGGCCAGGGGAAGGTCGAGAGAGAAAAAATAAAGGGAAGACATATGTAATACTCTTTGTAATACTTTAAGCAATAAAACAAAATTTTAAAAACCAAAAAACGCTGTGATGGCCAATGGGGTTGAACGTCACTTCCGGCCCAGCCATTTATCAGGGGAGTTCGAGCCCCGTACACCAAGGTGGTGGGTGTGGTCCCCAGTCAGGGCACCTGCAGGAATCAAGGCATAAAAGCATCACTGTGTCCAACAACAAATCGATGCTTCTCTCTCTAAAAACAATAAATACGTAAAACGGCGTCATTTCAGATGGAACAACCTGACGGCCAATTCTCGGTCAACTGGGGTTAAACGTCATTTCCATCCTCAGGAAGGTCAACGGGAGGGTGCGGTCGCACTCAAATAAACGTCATTCACGGCGCCGTGAAAAGTGGCGCTTGGACAGACGTCATATCCGTCGCAGAGAAGGTCAAAATGGCCAGGTGAACGGGTTAAAAACCAACGTCACCTTCGTCGCGGAGGAGGTCCGATGGGTGTGAGTCGCGTTCCCCAAAGCGTCATTTCCGGCGCGACGAAGGCCGGAGACTCGGTTCGCGCTCCAAAAGCGTCATTTCCGACGCAAGGAAGGTCCTAACGGCTGCGCTGTCGATGGGCTGCGACGTCAAAATGTCTGCGAATCAGCCTGGGATTCACATCCCTTCCGCAGCCAACACAGGTCCAGCTGAAACGTCACGCTGCCTGCCACCCCGTAAAGCGGTTTTACACGTCTCTTCTGCCGCGTCTGAACGTCACGCTTGCTGCGCCATGACGTCATCTGTGACGTCATTTCGTCAGCGACCGGGCATCCCTCCGAGGTTTGGTCACGCCGGCCTCAGCGTCGCCCGGGCTTAAAAGTCGCCTGGGCCGCGAGTTCTCGGGGCTTGGCGGTCGTTTCCGCCGCGACGTGATGTCGGGGCAGAGCCACATCCGCGGGCATTCCTGTCCCTGCAGCGGGGACCAGACCTCACCGGGGCCGGGGCGCCAGGACAGGAGCCCCTCGCCGGATGGGACGGCGGCGGTGAATGCGGTCCATCCCTGAGCCGACTTCCTCCTGCAGGTATGGAATCCCTTTATTTTTAAAGTTTTTTTTTTTGTTTTAATATTGTTGTATCGTAAATCAGCGAGCTGGACAAGACCCTTCATGAGCCGATTAGTTAGGAGTCATCTTTACTGCGCGCAGGTTCAGAAAAAATGACCTCCGTCAAATTCTGATCGCCCAGAGGAGGGAGCATTCTCTCTTTATATTCTTTTCAGGTCCTTGTGTCAGTTATTTTTTTTTAAATTATTTTATTGATTTTTTTACAGAGAGGAAGGGAGAGGGATAGAGAGCTAGAAACATCGATGAGAGAGAAACATCAATCAGCTGCCTCCTGCACGCCCCCCACTAGGGATGTGCCCCCAGCTTAAGGCACATGCCCTTGACCGGAATCGAACCCGGGACCCGTCAGTCTGCAGGCTGATGCTCTACCCACTAAGCCACACCGGTTAGGCTTACCTGACTTTTTAAAGTCGGCAGATGACTGATAAGGAAGTCCATCAAAAAGCATATACTGCCTGGACGGCGTGGCTCAGTGGTTGAGCATCGACCCATGAACCAGGAGGTCACGGTTCAATTCCTGGTCAAGGGCACATGCCCGGGTTGCAGGCTCGATTCCCAGCGTGGGGCGTGCAGGAGGCGGCCGGTCCACGATTCTCTCATCATCGATGTTTCTCTCCCTCTCCCTTCCTCTCTGACATCAATAAAAAAATATTTTTAAAAAAGCACATACAACTGACGAGTTAACATTATCAACAGAAAAAAAAACCTCTGTATTTTCTTTCCAAAACCCCAGTTCTTCCCCACTGGACCTTCATCAGGGCTGAGCATGTCTCCCCTGGTTACAGAAACGTGGAGAGCTTGGAGGAGCATCCTGACCAGCCGCCACCACTGTCGCCCTCTCTCACTCCGAATCAGTCCCTGGAATGCCCCTCCTCGGGTGCAAGTGTGACTGGGGCAAAGCCTTCGCCTCCTCTCTGTTGTCCCCTGGATGAGGTCTCCTCCCGTTAGCATGGCTTTAGACCTTTTATGATCTGCCCTCTGACCACCCCCAGCCTCTCTTCCTCTGGTGGTTGGGTTCTGGTTTATGTGGAAATGGCAGTCTGTCATTCCTCTATCAGCATTTCCTCCTCAGCCTGACAAACTCCTACACGTACTACAACGTCCTTGTGCCATCAGGAAACGCATCCTGTGTCCCCCTCCGTCTGAGCTCTTGCTACGTGGGTTTGCAAGAGGCGTGGGCGTGGCTGTCTCCTTCGTTAGACGGTGGGCAAGTCGGAGGCTACATCTTCCCTCCTGAACCCCCAGTGCCCAGGAAAGGGCTGCCCCCCACGAGGGATTCCTTCAAACAGGAAGAATTTTACTGCAGATGCAACCGGTGGGGCAGGTCAGGGTTGCAGGTGTGTCCGGGGGAGGAGCTGCTGTGGCCACTTCCCGGGGCCCCGGGTTTCTCGGGCTGGTCCAGACCTTTGCTGGAGGAGCCTGGAGCGCTTTGCACCCCGACCTGCAGCCCTGGGCGAAAGGGGCTCCTGGATTGCAAGGGCGGCTGGGCCTGTGCTGCAGTTCCCCTTGTGAACACGAGGTGGCGCTCTGCGGCGGCCTATTGAGCGGGTCTTGGGCGCTCAGCTGGCCCGGCGGGGCCCAGCAGCACCGGCCTCCAGAACCCAGAGTAAATGAGCTGGTATCTGGGTTTGTGATGGTGAACGGGGCTGAGAGATGCCTGCGTCTGTTCATTCCTGTCCATACGCGAATGTAGGACGAACCTACAAATGGCACTTGATGGATGTATCTTGGGGTCCCCCGGCCCTGGGTTCTATTCCTGGCTCTAATGGTTCTAGGAATGGGACCCATCTGTTCTGGGCATCAGGTCCCTGCCCTGCGGAGCAGCGTTAAGACTTTGGGGGCTTTGCCCTGGCTGGTGTGGTTCAGTGGGTAGAGCGTCGGCCTGTGGACTGAAGGGTCCCAGGTTCAATTCCGGTCAAGGGGACATGCCCGGGTTGCGGGCTGACCCCCAGCAGCGGGCGTGCAGGAGGCAGCCAGTCCATGGTTCTCTCTCATCATTGATGTTTCTCTCTCTCTCTCTCTTCCTCTCTGACATCAATAAAAATATATTTTTAAAAAAAGACTTTGGGGGCTTTAAAGGAGGGGAGTTGCCGGCATCATTCCTGCCACCTCCAAGATGCCCATAGTATTCACTTTCCCTGTGGAAATCCTTGTGTCGGGGTCTCTGCCTCCTCGCCAGCCCTGCTCCTCGGGCGTTTGACAATAGCTTCTCCATCCGTCCATCTCCTTGCTCCTGACTCCGGTCTGGGGACCCCTGAGGACAGGGCGGTCTGGTTTTCTCTGTCCTCCGAGCCCAGCCCCCAGCCTTCTGGGTAAACCTTCTACAGAAGGATGACGCCTGAGGCCGCCTCCTCCCCCACCTCCACCCCGGACTCGGACCCAAGTCCTCCAGGTCTGAGTTCTCAGCTGCCCCTGCCTCAGACACACGGTTGGGAAAATGTGGTAAAACCTGAACGGGTCCTGGTGCCCTCGGGGGTCCCCGGAGGCCTGCTGCCTGCCCAGCGCCTGGAGGGGCCGGGAGGAGCCATCTGGCTGCCGTCCCGTCAGTAGGAAGGTGGCCTCCGGGGCTGCCATGGCTGAGGAGGGGGCTCCTCAAGTGCACCCAGGATGCCTTGTGTCCTGGGCAGCCAGGGGCTGGCCACCGGCTTGGCGGGCAGGACACGGACAGAAAGGGCGGTGGGGGCTGGGCTGGCCCTCCCCTTGTGTGTGGAGGGGGCGGTCTGTTTGAGGCCCTGGCAGGGAAGGGGCGCGTTACCATAACAACACCCAAACCTGTAAACAATCTTTGTGAGTTTGTTTGAGCCAAACTGCCCACAACCGCCAGGAAGCGGGATCTCGACCGACTGGGAGAATGCTCGGGAGAAGGGCTGATTTGCGCCTATTTTTACACGTTGCAATCGAAGGAGGGACGGAGGTGGGTGACATGAACCCCACTGGGGATGGGTCAGGGAGGCGGGAGCAAGCAAAGCGGGGAACCCCTGGGATTGGCTAACAAGTAAGATGACGGACACCTGCCCCCTTCCTTGGGGTGCAGGAGTTAACAGCCAGCCGTGAGCTCAGGCCAGGGGGGGGTCTGTGGTCCCCACAGAGCGGGGCCTGGGCCGTGAGGCCGGGAAAAGGGACATGACCGTGACCTTCCAGCGACATGGGGTCCCAGACGCAGAAAGACCGCAGACAGGCCCAGCGAAGGCCGAGGCTGACGGGTCAGGGAAGATCCCGGCCGAGGACCGGACTCCCCACCTCAGCTGCTGCTAGTTCAAGGTCAAGGTCAGACCGTCCTGGGCGGCCGCCTGAGGCCTCTGAGGTCACAAGGCCGCCACGCAGGCCTCCCCTGAGCTGGTCAGCTCAGCGCGTGGCCCCTTTTTATCCAACGGAGTGACCCCAAGTCCCCTGTGGCTGAGGGGGGACCTGAGCAGTGAGCGCGAAGGGAGATGGGAGGTGAGGGCTGGTGCTGGACCCTGAGGCCCTCACTCTTCCATGCGCCCAGAGCCCCGCAGACACGGCCCCCAGTGACAGGGGGGACCCCTGACCTTCAACCTTCAATCCTCCAGGTCCCTACAGAGACTCAGCTCCGGTGGGAGGGGCTGTGCCCCACGGGGGGCAGAGGGGGGTCTCCCTGACGCCCTCACTTGACAAGGATGTGCGGGTCCCCCTGCCTGTGACTTTTCCCTTTACACGCTTCTCTAACCGAGTTCCTAGAACACAGAAGGCACCCCTCGAGGGGGGTGGCGGCGTTGCCAAGTGCCAGACGGGTCACAGAGACACTGATTCAACGGCGCTTCTGTTTCCTTTAAATACAGAAATTGCTTTCCGAGAGGACGGGAGAGGGAATGAGAGAGAGAAACATCCGCGATGAGAGAGAATCATGGACCGGCCGCCTCCTGCACGCCCCACACTGGGGATGGAGCCCGCCACCCGGGCCTGTGCCCTGACCGGGAATTGAACTGTGACCTCCTGGTTCATAGATCCATGCTCAACCCCTGAGCCACACCGGCCGGGAATTCATTGCTAATCTTGAAGACGCACATTACAAGCACAATGAGCTGTCACCACACTTCCGCCTCA
Organism: Myotis nattereri; assembly: GCF_964212035.1. Classification (NCBI taxonomy): domain Eukaryota; kingdom Metazoa; phylum Chordata; class Mammalia; order Chiroptera; family Vespertilionidae; genus Myotis; species Myotis nattereri. The sequence goes on along the minus strand of NC_138097.1, from coordinate 1,052,565 downwards.
GGACGCCTCAGGACGGCTAAGTTAAACGGACCGACAACGCCAAGTGTGGGCAGGGTGTGGATCGCTCGGGCCTCCCGGGCGCCGGCCGGAGCACAGAATGGCGAGATCGCTTTGGCATGCGGCCTGGCAGCTTCTGACGAAGTTAAGCTTATCTTTCCCAAAACAGACACAACACAACAAGACAAAAACAGGTCACGTATCACTGAACCGGAAATTCCACTCCTCGGCATTTTACGCAAGATAACGTGGGGACGTGCCCACACGGAGACGGGCAGGGACTGGGAGAGCCAGCTCCTCGTCAACAGACTCGACCTCCGGGCGGCCCAGCAGGCCAGCGCCTCGGGCAGGAACGAACGCCTGTGTTCCCTGAAAACCCTCCGTGCAAGTGGTCGGAGCAGCGGGAGCCCCAGCTGTCGGCAGCACCAACGCCCACTGTCCGGAGAGACACTGACCGGTGTGGCGCCCTCGCCAGAGACTGCTGCTCTGTTACAGGAAGGAACAGACCAGCCCCGGGCGGTGTGCTTCAGTGGGTAGAGCGCCAGCCGGCTTGATTCCCGTCAAGGGCACGTCTGGTCGGGGCGCGTGCAGGAGGCAACCCATCGACGGGTCTCTCTCACATCGATGTTTCTCTCCGTCTCTCCCTCCCTCTCTCACTCTCCCTGAAAATCACTGGAAAAATATCCTCAGGTGAGGATTCACCAAAAAAAAAAAGAAAAGAAAAGAAAGGAACAGCCCTGGCTGGTGTGGCTCAGTGGGTAGAGCGTCGGCCTGCAGACTGAAGCGTCCCGGGTTCGATTCCAGTCAAGGGCACAGGCAGGGGTGGCGGGCCTGATCCCCGGTGCGGGGCGTGCAGGAGGCAGCCGGTCCATGATTCTCTCTCATCACGGATGTTTCTATTTCTCCATTTCCCTCCCTCTCTGAATCAGTAAAAATATATTTAGAAGAAAGAGAAAGGAACAGACCACACCACACTCAGCAGCATGGACGAATCTCAAAATCCTCCCAGTTACGGGAACCGACAGAGCACAGCACGTTCGGGCCAGTTTCATTTTCATGAATGAAATCTGAGGACGGGAACATCATCGACTGTGATGTCCGGCCGAGACGGCCTCCCTGTGGCCAGGAGGGGGGATGGGACGTGTTGGGGGAGGGCAGGAAGCAGAAGTGGGTGCTGGGGGTGTGGGAAAGGGGGCCCGGAGGGCAGTGCTCTGGGGGAGCCCCGAGAGCCCTTTACGTTCCGATGGAGATGTTCACATTCATCGGAACTCCCCCAGGCGTCCACTGGAGGTGGGTGGGTCTTATATTTGGAGACTAAACCTGGAGAAAATTGATTTTTAAAAATATATTTTATTGATTTATTTTTAAAGAGAGGAAGGGAGAGGGATAGAGAGTTAGAAACATCCATGAGAGAGAAACATCGATCAGCTGCCTCCTGCACACCCACTACTGGCGATGTGCCCACAACCCAGGTACATGCCCTTGACCGGAATCGAACCCGGGACCCTTCAGTCCGCAGGCCGACGCTCTATCCACTGAGCCAACTGGTCAGGGCAAGAAAGTTGATTTAAAGGAACCCTGTGACCCTGGCCGGGTAGCTCAGCCAGTTAGAGCATCGTCCCTACAGACTGAGGTTGAGGGTTCGATTCCTGGTCGGGGCCGGTATGGGAGGCAGCCCATCGGTGGTCCTCTCCCACATCGATGTTTCTCTCTCTCTCTCTCTCTCTCTCTCTCTCTCTCTCTCTCTCCCCCCCTCCCCCTCTCTCTCAAATCAATACCTAGGTCCCTCGGTTCATAAACAAACCCAAACTCAAAAATGCTGTCACGGAAATGCGGGTCCGGCCCAGTTGCTCTCTGGCTTAACGAACACCCTTCAGATTTCCGCGTATCTTCTAGCCCAGTGGTCTGCAAACCGCGGCTCGCGAGCCACATGCGGCTCTTTGGCCCCTGGAGTGTGGCTCTTCCACAAAATGCTGACTTCTGCGCATGGGCCACGAAGTTTCAATCGCACTGTACGTGCGCGCCCACACCTGGGATTTTGTGGGAGAGCCACCCTCCAGGGGCCAAAGAGCCGCATGTGGCTCGCGAGCCGGGGTTTGCCGACCACGGTTCTAGCCACTTCCAAGCTCCTGGCCCCGCACCCAGGCCCCTGGACCCCATCCTGCCTCGCCCCATAGCGACGGCGGGGAGCCCCCCGCCCCCCGAAGCCCTCCTGTCCCTTTGTGTTGGGGCCCTGAACTCGGGGCAGTGGGCTTCCTGGTGCCGTGTGAGGCCCCCGCAGCGGAGCACGGGGGTCAGGAGCGTGACCCCCACAAACAGGGCGCCCCCCAGCAGGAGGCAGGTGCTCCAGGAGGGAGCTCAGCTCCGTGGCTGAGTGACAGGCCCGGGCTCTCGGGGCTCCCCCAGAGCACTGCCCTCCGGGCCCCCTTTCCCACACCCCCAGCACCCACTTCTGCTTCCTCCCTGCCCTCTGGTTGGGGCGCGGGGATCGGAAGCCCCATGCCCACAGGCTTTCCTCGCGGACTCCCCCTGAGACGGCACGTGGGGAAGCCAGAGAAAACGCTGCTTTCGCTCAGCCGAGTGAGAGAAAAACGAAACGGATGCAGCCGCAGCCACGGGTCAGGCTGACTGGGACATGAGCGTTTGTACAAGACTTCCCATCACTGGCCGCGGTGATAACAGGGTTCCGGTGACGGCACGGCTGCCGGCTGTGAGCTGGGGGGACAGAGGGACCCGCGGCAGCCCCTCCCCAGGGGGGGCCTCCAGCAGCGCATCCACCTGAATGTGCTGTTCATTTTTTCCAACTTGTTGTCGTCGTTAATCCTCACCTGAGGCTATTTTTCCATTGATTTTTACAAATATTTATTTTTATTGCCCTGGCCGGTGTGGCTCAATGGATAGAGTGTTGGCCTGTGGACTGGAGGGTCCCGGGTTCGATTCCAGTCAAGGGCACAGGCCCGGGTTGTGGGCTCGATCCCCAGCTCTGGTCAGAGCACGTGCAGGAGGCAGCCAACCCACGTGTCTCTCTCACATCGGCGTTCTTGTCTGTCTGTCCCTCCCGTCCACTCTCTGAGAACCAATGGAAAAACACCCGCTGGTGAGGATTGGCAGCACCCGATGGCCCGTTCGACAGCTCACTCCTGCCCCCAGCTCCCTTGCCGTCTGCCCGCAGAAGCCCTGCTCCCCAACACAGCAGGAGAATTGGGGTGAGACCCCACGTGCAGACGCGCTCAGAGGATCCCTGGAAGCTGGACTTCTCGCGTGGGAACCCTCTCCCCAGGCGCCCCCCGCCCTCGGCTTCTGGGTGGGAGTGGGCTTGCCCTCCTGGCGGTTCTGACCCGTCAGGCTCAGCCGCGCTGGACCCAGGACCGAGGGAGATGCCGGCTGCTGGGGCCTCGGGGCCTTCCTCTTGAAGGCCATTGTTCTCTGCGGAGATCGGGCCTGGGCGGGCCCTGGGCCTGGGAAGGAGCAGGATGAGGTCAGTGTTCAGCGCGTTTCTGCTCCGGTTCCGCCTGGGGGAAAGGAGAAGTGGACCTCAGCGGTGTCTCCCCACAGTCACGCACCCGGACCCTGCTCTGGGAGCGGCGGGGGCGGGGTCTTCTCTCCCACTCCGCACCCCAAGGGGCCCTCGTCGGTCACTGCTTTCTGCTCCCTGGTCAGGGCAGGAGGTGGACTCATCACTAATAAACACATATTAAAGCGCCCTGGCCGGTGTGGCTCAGTGGATAGAGCGTCGGCCTGCGGACTGAACAGTCCCGGGTTCGATTCCTGGTCGGGGCACGTGCCTGGGGTTGCGGGCTCGATCCCCAGTGTAGGGCGCGCAGGAGGCAGCCGATCCGTGATTCTCTCTCATCATGGATGTTTCTCTCTCCCCCTCCCCCTTCCTCTCTAAAATCAATAAAAGTACATATTTTTTAAAAACGTACTAAAGAAATAAACAGTTCAGTGGTGTTTAGTATGTTCATAATATTGTGTGACCACCACTTCTGGGTAATTCTCAAACATTTTAGTCATAAAACAAAACCCGCACCACGTAAGCCATTCCCGCCCCCGTCTCCGCACGCCCCACGCACCTGCCTACTTCCTGTCTCTGTGCATCTGCTCAGTGTGGGTTTCTCATATATTGGCTTTTTCCGCTTGGCGTAATTTCTTAAAAATATTTTTATTGATGTCAGAGAAGAAGGGAGAGGAAGAGAGAGAGAGAGAGAGAGAGAAACATCAATGATGAGAGAGAGTCACGGATTGGCTGCCTCCTGCACACCCCACACTGGGGATCGAGCCCGCCACCCGGGCCTGTGCCCTGACCGGGAATCGAACCCTGACCTCCTGGTTCCTTAAGTCGACGCACAACCACTGAGCCGCGCCGGCCAGGCTTAGCACAATGTTTTTGAAATTCACCCACATTGTAGGGCTCAGTTTATGGCTGAATAATGTTCTGGCCCTGGCCGGTGTGGCTCAGTGGTTAGAGTATTCCCCCCCCCCCCCCACTGAAGGGTTCTGGGTTCGATTTCTGGTCAAGGGCGCATACCTCGATTGCAGTTCTGTTTCCCAGCCCTGGTCAGGGTGCGTGCGGGAGGCAACCAATAGACGTGCCTGTCTCCCATCAATGTTTCTCTCTCTCCCTCTCCCTCTCTAGAAAAAAAAAAAATGGAAAAATATCCCTGGGTGAGGATTAAAAAAATAATAATAATGTCCCATAAATTTGCTAATCCGTTCCTCTGTTGATGAACATAGGGGTTCTTCCCACCTTGTTTTGTTTTTAATCTTTATTGTTGAGAATATCACACACACTGAGCGGCCAGATGATGATGGCCACCCCATCAGTACAACGAAGTGAATCAGTTATGCAAATAATCATGATAATAAAACCTTGAGAGGATTTGCTCAGGAAGTTTTCAGTATTCAGTATTTTTGGAAGCGTCCATGAAGTGCTGATGGGGTGGTCATCGTAATCCGGCCACCTGCCCTGGCCGGTTTGGCTCGGTGGATAGAGCATCAGCCTGCGGACTGAAGGGTCCCAGGTTCGATTCCCATCAAGGGCACATGCCTGGGTTGTGGGCTTGGTACAACCCGCAGGAGACAGCCAATCAGTGATTCCCTCTCATCATTGATGTTTCTATCTCTTCCTCTCCCTTCCTCTCTGAAATCAATAAAAATATTTAAAAAAATATATATATATATATGGCCACCCTGCCTCGTGGCCCCTGTGCGTCACGGTACTGCTGTGTGTTTAAATATTTCCGCGTCCCCGTCCTCAGTTATTTGGGGCGCACGCACGTGGCCGCGGGATTGCCCGGCCGCGGGGTGGTTTCTGAATGAACGGCTCGGGGAATTGCCCGGTTCCCCCGGGGCCAGCCGCGCGGTCTCTGCGCCCCTCGTGGGGCCCGGCAGTGGAGCAGCCACGGGCGGATGGGGAAGTGGCCTCTCTCTCTCTCTGTCTCGGGGAGGAGCCGCTCTGAACTTTCCCTTTCGCCCCCGCCTCCGCGCGGAAGGGCCGGGAGGAAGGAGCCGGTGATGCCGCAGAAATTCCACGGCCCCTGATGTCACCCGCGGGGCGGCCCGGCGGCCCCCGCGCGCCCTGCTCTTCTCCTTGCGCCCTGCGCTCCGGCCCCAGATCGCCGCCTGCGCTTCCCCGGGAAGGAGCCCGGGCCGCGGCCGTCGAGGATGAGCGACTGTGAGTTCGGCTACGTCCAGGCGCTGGCCCGGGACTACCTGTGCCACGTGCTGCAGCGGCCGCCGCCCCGGCCCGGCCCGGACAGGGTGTCCCGGCTGCTGCGGGCCGTGGCCTCGGCGGTGCAGACGGACGCGGAGCGGACCCTGCGGCCGAGCCTGGACGGCCTGGACGTGGCGTCCGTGGAGGCGGCCCGGGCCGTGTTCCAGGCCGTGGTGCGCCAGGAGTTCGCGGACGGCGTGGTCAACTGGGGCCGCCTCGTGACCGTGTTCGCCCTGCAGGGCATCCTCGCCAAGAAGCTGCTCCGCGCGCGCGTCGCCCTGGACCCGGACCGGGACCGGGACCTGGACGCGGACACGACCGAGGAGATCGCGTGCTTCGTGGCCGAGTTCATCACCTCGCAGGCGGGGGGCTGGATCCGGCAGAACGGAGGCTGGGTAAATAGTCTTGCGCGCTCTTTGCTCCGAAGCGGGAGTTCACGGTGACCGGCTGCTTTAAAGGAATATACACACAGGCTTGGAGTTAGTAATTAGCTCAAAGGGCGTATACATCTTTTTTTGGGGGAAGGGGGGACACCCCGTACATATGGATGGTATTGGCAAGACCCTCTACCCATCCTCAGTAGCAGCGCGCGGCCCAGCCCGGGCTCAGTGCGGCGTTAGGGTTGCCATGACAACGGACGCTCAGCCGCCAAGGAGCCGGTCGTGGAAGCTGTTTCATTCACTTAGGGGGTTGCAAAGGGTGGGGGTCTCTTTCCGCGAGTTCATGGCTTCCAAGTTGGTGTTTGCCCCCCATCTTCTAAGACAGCGGTTCTCAGCCTTCCTTACGCCGCGACCCCTTTAATACAGCTCCTCATGTTGTGGTGACCCCCAATTTCATGGTTACAAATGGAACCTCATGAAAGCACAGTGATTCATCACAAAAACAATCTGTAATTATATGTGTGTTTTCCGATGGTCTTAGGCGACCCCTGTGACAGGGTCGTTCGACCCCCAAAGGGGTCGCGACCCACAGGTTGAGAACCGCTGGCCTAAGGTAACAAATCCTGGCTGTGAATGCTTGATCAGAGGAGGAATGTACTGGATTCGAGAATTTCCAAGTGAGAATTCGCTCTATTGTCGAGGCCTCAAAAAGCCGGGGGCCCTGGGGGGGGGGCCGCTGTTAGAAGTCGGGTCACGGGGCCTTTCACAGGGGGTGTCTGTGCTTTTATTTTTTTTATAATATATTTATTGATTAGAGAGGAAGAGAGAGGGAGATGGAGGGGGAGAAGGAAAGAAACATCCATGATGAGAGATAATCATGGATCGGCTGCCTCCTGCACACCCCACACTGGGGATGGAGCCCACACCCCGGGGAAGTGCCCTTGGCCGGAATCGAACCTGGGACCCTTCAGTCTGCAGGCCGACGCTCTATCCACTGTGCCACACTGGCCAGGGCTCTGCTTTTTCTTTATGTCCCAACACTTGATGCTTCGCTTCTTAAAAACACTGTGTCCCCAAGCGCCTTCTCCGCCCGCGCTCCCCCCTCCCCCACACCTGGCCCTCCCCTCTCCCCAGAGGTAACCCCCGTTATCAATTATTTTACATGCAAAACATAGCTGTTGATTATAGCCACAGAAAGTACCCACAGTGCATCTTTGTAAAAAAGGGTTTTCTAAAATTAATGTATAACTAGTACATGGTGCTTATTCTGCTTTTTCTTCACCCGAGGGTATTTAAAATAGTATTTTTATTTATTTTTTTAAATATATATACATATATATTTTATAGCTGCCTTTTTTTAAAAACTTGATTTCTTCTTTTCTTAAATATATACTTTCATTGATCTCAGAGAAGAAGGGAGAGGGAGAGAGAGAGACAGAAACCCCCATGATGAGAGAGAATCATGGATTGGCTGCCTCCCGCACGCCTCCCACCAGGAACTGAGCCCACAACCCCGGGCGTGTGCCCTTGACCAGAATCGAACCCGGGACCCTTCAGTCCGCAGGCCGACGCTCTAACCACTGAACCACACCGGCCAGGGCTGAATTGACCAGATCCGCGCCATCCATGGCGTTTCTACCAAGTCCTCCTCCCAGCACAGCTGGTGAGAGCGTCAGGTGTTTGGCCCGCCCCCCCCCGCCCCCCCCCCCCCCCCCCCGCACCTGCCTTACACTCTGCTGTAGACATCTCGTCATTCCCACACTCTGTCCTAATGCAGCTGGTTGAAGTCTTGTCGCCCCAGTGACTAGCGGGGTTATGGCCTCTGCCAGCGCTTACATAGGGACCTGCCTGCTTCCGTTCTTTGCCCGTCTTCCTGTTATTTTGTCTTCTTCTCAGTGGCTTGTAGGATTCCTGTGACTGACTATTCGGGATGCAAATACTTCTATGCAGGTGGAGATGATCCCCCCGCTGGCTCACTGGCTTTCAAAACCATGGGCGACTTCAGTCAAGGACGTTTTGAAACTTCGTGTGACCTTTGCAAGTTGCTGGAGGCCCCCCACCCCGCCCCCAGCACTCCCCCTTCTGGCCTTTTCTTCCTGCGATTCTTCTAACTCAGCAGCCCTGGCCTCGGGCTGGGGCAGCGCGAGATCTTGTCAGTGTCTTCCTGCCACTGTGGGAAGCCAGAGGAAGGAGGGGGTGGGGGGAGGTTGCAGCTGTGGGTGCCGTTTTGGTTTCCAGCGAAGGCAGGCATTCTCTGTGGCTCAGAGGCCCCCCTGTGAGCCTGGGCTGGCCTGGCCCTGAGTCCCCAAAGCTTAGAGTATTGGCGGCAGAGAGAACGGATCAATATTCTTTTTTTTTAAATATATTTTATTGATTTTTTACAGAGAGGAAGGGAGAGGGATAGAGGGCTAGAAACATCGATGAGAGAGAAACATCGATCAGCTGCCTCCTGCACACTCCTAACTGGGGATGTGCCTGCAGCCAAGGTACATGCCCTTGACCGGAATCGAACCCGGGACCCTTCAGTCCGCAGGCTGACGCTCTATCCACTGAGCCACACCGGTCAGGGCGGAATCAATATTCTTTGAAAATGTGACCGCGTAGCCATGAATGGTGTGAGCTCCTGGAACTCCTGACCGTGGGGGGTGGGGAGCTGTCTGGGAGAATTTCTAGACGTGAACTGACCCTCCCGGGAGGTCCGGGGGTCGGCATGAGCCTCCACACACGGAAGGACACACGTGTGCCCGCACACGTACGCTCGGCCATCACGGAGCCCTTGGGCGGGTTCGGGTTCCCCACGTGCGTGGGTCTGAGACAGGAGGGCGTTTCAAGGCTGCCTCCACCTTGCTTCCAGCTCCCATGGGTCACTGTGCTGGGCATGGGGGGCGCTGCTGTTCCGAGCCAGGCCGCCAGCGGGCAAAGGGCAGGGGCCAGGGCACCTTCTCTCAGTGCCTGGACAGTCGAGCTCAAATGAATGAACTTGCCCTTGAATGACTCATTTCCGGGGACGGCACTGCCTGCAGGTCGTGGCCCCCAGGAAGGGGGGGCGGCACCTACCGGGAAGCAGGCCACCCGGTTCCTTTCCGGGCTCCGGGGCGACCCGACCGGTTGCGTCACTTCTCTCAGCCTCGGGGCGTCTGCAGCACGGGAGGGGGGCGTGGGGGGGCATCTGCCTCCTCGGCCAGAGGAACCCCTTTACTCCTGTATCGGGAGCCCCCAGGACACTTTCCGCAAAGAGTTCTCAGTACTTGCTGGTAGTGGTGGTGGTGGTGGTGGTATTGCCTAACCTCCCTGAACAAATAGACTAAATCCCCATTAATCACATGATCAGTTACAGTTGGCAGTTAACCCCCGTCTAAAACAGATGCCCTAAAAGGGGGGCGGGGACCAGTGAATCAGTAATGGGGTTTATGGCCCTGGCCGGTGTGGCTCAGTGGATAGAGCATCGGCCTGCAGACTGGAGAGTCACAGGTTCGAGTCCAGTCCAGGGCACAGGCCCGGGTTGTGGGCTCGATCCCTAGGAGGTAGCGTGCAGGAGGCAGCCAATCAGTGATTCTCTCTCATCATGGATGCTTCTATCTCTCCCTCTCCCTTCTCTGAAATCAATAAAAATATATTTTTTAAAAACAGATACGCTGTAAGTATAAAATATACATTGTTTTATTTTTATTTATTTATTTTGTTGATCCTCACCCGAGGATATTTTTCCATTGATTTTTAGAGCGAGTGGAAGGAGGGGGAGAGACAGAGAGAGACATCGATGTGAGAGACACATTGATGGGTGGCCTCCCACATGAGCCCCAACCAGGGCCGGGGACCGAGCCTGCAACCGAGGTCCGTGCCCTTGACCGGAATCGAACCCAGGACCCTGCAGTCCGTGGGCTGATGCTCTATCCACCGAGCCACACCGGCCAGGGCCAGGACACACGTTACCGATTTGATACAAAACACTGTCAGATATTTCACTCATCATTTTCCTGTTAACCGTATTACAATACTACTTTAGATCAATATATTTCAAAATCAGTTTCGCCCCTCTCTTTTTTCCTTTTAACACGTGGCTACTAAGACATTAGAATGACAGGACGCTGCTCCCTGGAGATGACGGTGAGGTCGGACGGCATAAAATTAGTGAGACTGTGACAGGATTTCCCAGGCGGCCGAAAAATACGCAGGCATCCCGGAGGCACAGGAAAAACCCGGGCACTTCCAGACCTTCCACATGTACCTCCGGGACCCAGGGAGACGGTTCCTCTCCAAATCCTGAGCAAAAACATGGAGGAAGCTCTCCCTTTTTATACCTTTCTGGGTCTCTGTGTCTCCCAAATTTGGGATGAGACTTCCGGACCTTTCGTAGGCATTTAAAAAAAACATAAAAGACGCCCTGTGTGCTGGGATGTTGGGGGGGGGGGGGGCGCGGGCGTGGGAGGAGGGGCCGTGCGCCGGGTACCTATCTTGCAGGGAGCTTACGGCCTTGAGCACAGCACCACTCAGATAACTGACAAATGCCTGGCACGGGAGTAGCTGGAAGCAGCCACAGAGCGGCTTGCGTGGTCGGATAAGAAGAGAAAGGGGCCGAACCGGTGTGGCTCAGTGGATGGAGCGTCGGCCTGCAGACGCAGGGGTCCCGGGTTCGATTCCGGTCAAGGGCATGTACCTGGGTTGCGGGCACATCCCCAGTGGGGGGCGTGCAGGGGGCAGCTGATCGATCTCTCTCATCGATGTTTCTAACTCTATCCCTCTCCCTTCTTCTCTGTAAAAAAATCAATAAAATATATTTAAAAAAAAAATAGAAGAGAAACGGTCTGCGAGGTGACTGGCTCACAGACTCAGATCGCTGGCAGCCCCCCCCCCCAAAAGGTCTCACTTGCTCCATCAAGACCCCTGAGAAGATGAGCCCTCTGCGTCGCGGAGACGACACTTCCTGTGCTTTTCATTCCAGCTCTCTCGTGCCCACCGACGGTGTTCTAACCCTGTGCCCTCTGTCCTCTCCTAGGAACACGGCTTCGTGCAGAAGTTCGAGCCCCGGCCGGGCTGGCTGGCCTTCCTGGGGGCGGCGGGCCAGGTCCTACTGTGCGCCCTGAGGCAGCTCCCCTGACTGCAGGGGCCCCGGGGGTTGGGAAACCTGGACTGTTGCACGAGGGACGGCCCACACCCACTTCTCCTCCTTTTGCACAAACAACACTCGTGGGGCAACCGGACAGTTCCGGGGCCGCGGACACCGTGCCCCCCTTTCCACAAATAAATCGAATGTACGTGTCTCTCTGCGGCGTCCGCGTCTTCCTGGGAGCCCGGCGCAGGGCTGACCCGCCCGCGGTCCCGGGGGCAGGTCTCAGGTGGGGGATGCGTAAGGGGAAGGTGAGTCTGCAGGCCCAGGCGGCCAGGTTTCTGACGGGCCTGTCCCTGACCCCAAAGCCATTTTCCTTGTCACTGGCCCACACTGCAGGCGGGTGAGTCCGCTGACCCTTCCCCGGGGCCCCGTCTTGGGTCCGCCCAGGGCCCCTGGGTGCTGAGTTTTGTCCGGGTCCCCTCCCCCAGCCGTCATTGGAGGTGATGGATGCGGCAGCCGGACCCTGGGCACACGAGGGGAACGTTAGAACAAAGGGAGGTCCATGCCTTAGTGTCGGGCCATTGGGAAACCTCCCATGAAAACATTTCACAAATTTGCCCCAGCCGGTGTGGCTCAGTGGATAGAGCGTCGGCCTGCAGACTGAAGGGTCCCAGGTTCGATTCCAGCCAAGGGCACAGGCCCGGGTTGCAGGCTCCATCCTCAGTGGGGGGCGTGCAGGAGGCAGCCAACCCATGATTCTCTCTCATCATGGATGTTTCTCTCCCTTTCTCTCTGAAATCAATAAAGAAATATATTTAAAAATTTTTTTCACATATTAGAAAACTGTCTTTTGTTAGGCTGTGCTCTGATTTTTTAAAAAATATATTTTTATTGATGTCAGAGAGGAAGGGAGAGGGAGAGAGAGAGAAACATCCATGATGAGAGAGAATCATGGATCGGCTGCCTCCTGCACACCCCCCACTGGGGATGGAGCCCCCAACCCGGGCCTGTGCCCTGACCAGGAATCGAACCCTGACCTCCTGGTTCACAGGTTAACGCTCAACCACCGAGCCATGCAAGCTGGGCGAGGTCAGCAAATTTGATTGCGACACGGGAGCACTGTACCTCGCTCTAGACCAGTGGTTCTCAACCCTCTGGCCCTTTAATGCAGTTCCTCATTGTGGTGACCCCCAACCATAACATTATTTCCGTGGCTGCTTCATCGCTGTCATGTTGCTGCTGTGATGAATCGTCATGTAAATATCTGATATGCAGGATGTATTTTCATTGTTACACATTGAACGTAATGAAAGCATAGTGATTAATCACAAAAGCAATATGTAATTATATGTGTTTTCCGGTGATCTTAGGCGACCCCTGTGAAAGGGTCGTTCGACCGCCAAAGGGGTCACGACCCACAGGTTGAGAACCGCTGGTCTAGATCTTTCCACTCCTCCTCCTCCTCCTCACATTACACGATCTCTACCCCTTGGGGTTTGCATTGCATTTTCCTCTGGAGGAAACAGGCTTAAACACAGAAAGTCTCTGGTCTGCCCTAGATGGTGTGGCTCAGTGGATAGAGCGTTGGCCTGCGGACTGAAGGGTCCCGGGTTTGATTCCGGTGAAGGGCACAGGCCTGGGTTGCGGGCTTGATCCCCAGTGGGGGGCGTGCAGGAGGCAGCCAATCGCTGATCCTCTCTCATCATGGATGTTTGTATCTCTCTTTCCCTCTCCCTTCCTCTCTGAAATCAATAAAAAAAAAAAAAAAGCCTGTGGTCCCAGGTCATGGGGCTGGTGGGCGGGTCACATGGACCCCCAGGCCCACACTGGTCCTCAAGGCCTCGCTTCCTCCTGGTCAGCTGGTACCGCCTGACCCTCTGCTGCCCGCCCCCACCCCACCCCCGGCAGGAGCGGGAGCTGCCAGTCAAGGTCAGCTGGGTGAGGCTGGTCTCCCCACCCACAGGGCGGGTCTTCAGCCCGTGAGGATCCCGGGTCTTCCCTGTGCCATCGTCTAACTGAAGACCAGTCGGTTGCCTCTGTTTGGGATCTGGAAACTTCTACCACGGTGAGAGCTGCTGACAGGGAAGGACTGCTTTATACCATCCTGTACGGAAATACAACCCTTTATTATTATTTTTTTAAATCGATTTTTATTCATGTCAGAGAGAGAGGGAGAGAGAAACATCCATGATGAGAGAGAATCACGGATCGGCTGCCTCCTGCACGCCCCACACTGGGGATGGAGCCCACAACCCGGGCCTGTGCCCCGACCGGGAATCGGACCCAGGACCACCTGGTTCACAGGTCGACGCTCACCACTGGGCCACGCCCGCCCGGCACACAGACCCTTTCTCTATAAGCGGCAGCAGCCCGGGTGGCTCTTTGTGCCGGAAGATGCGATCGGGCGCCCAGCCCGAGGGTGGTGCCCGCTAAGTCAGGGCACAGGCCTGGGTGGGGGGCTCGGTCCCCAGTGGGGGGCGTGCGGGAGGCAGCCTGTCCAGGGCGGGCGGGTTTTCTCCGGTTCATCTGCCTCGTGACCAAAGGCCAAGATCTTGCAGACAGCCGACGAGCCCAGGGCTGCGATGGGGAGCAAACCCATGACCGGCGTTCCCCAAAACCGTTCTCGAGTTGAAGGTCGACGTTTGGGCCACGCCGGAGCCTCCATACAGGAAGAGCGGGTGGCAGACCCTTGCAACACCATCGTGTAGGCAGCTCATTCCCACCGGCCCGGCCCGGCTTCCCATTTCGCGGAGGACTTGCCCGTCGCACATCCTCCCGCCGCGCCTGCCTGCCTGTCTCAGCCGTTCTCAGCCTGGGGGTCGCGACCCCTCTGGGGGTCAAACACCGCTTTCCCAGGGGTCGCCTAAGACCATCGGAAAGCACATCTATCATTGCGTATAGTTTTTGTGATTGATCACGATGCTTTCATGGTGTTCAATTTGTTACCATGAAATTGGGGTCACAGAACATGGGGAGCTGTATTCAAGGGTCCCGGAGTTAGGAAGGCTGAGAACCTCTGGCCTATCTGGTCTTCCCTTCCCCTGCCCCACACACACCCTGGTCTGGCATCGGTACCGGAACATTCTTCGCTCCTGTTGCAGTGACCAGCTGCCCGTAGGCCAACCCCCAGTATCTGTGGATCAGACCTGGTCCCCCGTGGTCCCTCCCTCTCCAGCATCAGCGGTTCCCTCCCTGCCCATCAGCCCCCCAGCACGCAGGCTCACTGTCCTGGCTCCCACGTCAGTCAGCGAGGGTTGGCGGGGGTGTGGCCGGTAGCCGACAGGAATGGCCGGGAGACCGGTCAGGAGCCTGCTGTGGCCCGTGGGTGGTAAAGACTTCTTCTTTTTTTTAATATATTTTATTGATTTTCTACAGAGAGGAAGGGAGAGGGAGAGAGAGTTAGAAACATGGATGAGAGAGAAACACCCATCAGCAGCCTCCTGCACACCCCCCACTGGGGATGTGCCTGCAACCCAGGTACATGCCCTTGACCGGAATCGAACCCGGGACCCTTCAGTCCGCAGGCCGGCGCTCTATCCACTGAGCCACACCGGTCAGGGCAAGACTTTTTGACTCTCACTCGATCGACTCACATTTCTGTATCGATCCCTCTGGATGTGTCTATGTAAAGCCGCGAGGTTACACGGGCACTTTGTTGCTGTTAACTCTGCACCCCGGGGATGTTTTTCCATTGATTTTTAGAGAGAGTTGAAGGGAGGGGGAGGGACAGAGAGAGACATTGATGTGAAAGAGACACGCCGATGGGTTGCCTCGCATACGAGCCCCGACCAGGGCCCGGGATGGAGCCTGCAAGCGAGGTCCGTGCCCTTGACCGGAATCGAACCCGGGGCCCTTCAGTCCGCAGGCCGGCGCTCTATCCACTGAGCCACACTGGCTAGGGCTACGCTGATACTTTTAATTCCTGTACACCGCCACAAGGCTCACTCCAAACTTCCTCTTCCCTTATTTGTCACTGTTTTTTTGTGTGTTTTTTTTTTTCCCCAAAAGGGAGAAACCTGACTCTCATTACCCACAATGTATGTACTACAGTGGGGCCTTGACTTACGAGTTTAATTCGTTCCGAGACCGAGCTCGTTAAGGAGCTCATTAACTCAAATTACTCTGTCAACTCGATGCAAAAAATCCCCAGAGAGACAGCTGGTATCTCAAAAAACTCGTTAGTCGGGACACTCGTAAGTCAAGGCCCCCCTGTACTTACTTGTCTCTCTCTGTCGACTGCTAGTTTACAACCCTCGCAATGCAGGGCGTCCCCAAGGAAGTGTATACACACTTTAACAGCTGATGACTCCATTTTCACTCCTTTTCAGGCTTAGCTGATTTGAAATAACGGGTGAAGCCAGACAGCTTTGAACAAAGAACATCTAGCCACTAGACTTTTTTATGGGGAAACAGAAAAGATAAAGTTTACAGCCTGGCCCGCGTGGCTCAGTGGCTGAGCGTCGACCTAGGAACCAGGAGGTCACGGTTCAATTCCCCGTAAAGGGCACAGGCCCGGGTTACGGGCTCCATTCCCAGTGGGGGGCGTGCAGGAGGCAGCCGATCCGTGATTCTCTCTCATCACGGATGATTCTACCTCCCTCTCCTTCCTCCCTGAAATCAACAACAACAAAATTACATATTTATATATTAAAGTTTTCGGTACAAAACAGGCAACAGTTGACAAATTGAAGGCCCATAAACACCAATGAAATGATTCTTGATGTTTGCGATTCCATTGCTTTGTATTAAGAGCGGTGCCTGGACCAGAACGGTCATCAATTTGAAAACAGGCACTGACAGACAAATTATTCATTTCTGAAGATTCTTTCAAATTTCAAAAATGAACTATATGTTAATAAATGCTGACTTTGCCCGGCCGGTGTGGCTCAGTGGTTGAGCGTCGACCTATGAACCAGGAGGTCAGGGTTCGATTCCTGGTCCGGGCACATGCCCAGGTTGCGGGTTCCATCCCCAGTGGTTGGGCGTGCAGGCGGCAGCGGATCAATGATATTTGTCTCGCATTGATGTTTCTATGTCTCTATCCTTCTCTCTCTAAAATTAATAAAAAATTATTATTTTAAAAAATAATAAATGCTGACTTTATCATCATTCAAAGTGTGTATACTTTTTTTGGGGGGGGACACCCTACCTATACTATTAAAAGGGTAATATGCTAATTAGACTGGACATCTACCGGACGTCCTTCCGGACAAAGCCATGGTCGCAGGGGCCGAGGCAGAGGCAGTTAGGGGTGATCAGGCTGGCAGGGGAGAGCAGTTAGGGGGATCAGGCCAGCAGGGGAGAGCAGTTAGGGGGCGATCAGGCCGGCATGCAGAGGCAGTTATGGGCGATCAGGCAGGCAGGGGTCCCGGATTGGCGAGGGTGCAGGCTGGGCTGAGGGATTCCCCCTCCCATGCCGTGCATGAATTTTGTGCACCGGGCCTCTAGTATTTGTATAAAGTTATTTTTGTCTTTAGCCTTACGGCATTTCGTCAAAATACTTAGCCCAAAGTTACTTAAGTTCTCCACCCATTCAGTTGTGGTTATGTTAATCATTTGCAATACAGTTCGGTTTGTCCCAGCTTGGATTGCATTTTGGGTCCCTCCCCTCCCCTCCCTTCCCCCGCCCCCCATACACCCCGGTTGTATGCCCATCTGTCTGTACAACGTTACCGTGGTCCTGACAGAGCTACGCAGAGAAAAGTAGCAGGAGAGAAATGTCACTTTCCTCCTCACTGCTACGCCATGCCATTTCCCATTATCTCCACCCTTTTCTCGCCCATTCCCGCCCAGGCACCCAAACTCAGTCATGTTCTGCTTTACACATGCTGCATTTTTTCCCCCCACAAATGAGTAAAAACATTTATATTTTCTTTTATACCTCTCTTTTAATCTTATCCTATATAATAAAAGCCTAATATGCTAAGTGTCTGGTCGTCCATTCAACCAATCAAAGCGTAATAGGCTAATGATATGCTAAGGCCGCTCAACTGCTCACTATGATGTGCACTGACCACCAGGGGGCAGACAATCACCCGGCTGACCAGTCGCTATGATGTGCACTGACCACCAAGGGGAAGACGCTCTGACCGGTAGGTGAGCTTGCTGCTGGGGTCCGGCTGATCGGGACTGAGCAAGACGGGCTAGACACGCCCCGGAGCCCTCCCATGGTCCTTCCCTGGCTGGCCAACCTCCAGTGTCCCTCCCCGACCCTAATCGTGCATCTGTGGGGTCCCTTGGTCTGGCCTGTGCTCTCTCACAATCCAGGACCCCCTGGGGAATGCCGGAGAGCCCGTTTCGGCCCGATCCCACAGGCCAGGATGAGGGACCCCACTGGTGCATGAATTCAGGCACCGGGCCTCTATCCTATCTAATAAAAGAGAAACATGGTAATTAGCGTACGACCGCTACCCTTCCCATTGGCTAATCAGGGCGATATGCAAATTAACTGCCAGCCAAGATGGCGGCCGGCAGCCAGGCAGCTTGAAACTAACATGAGGCTTGCTTGCTTCAGTGACGGAGGAAACCAACGTTCCCAGCCTGCCTTGCTGGCCTCTGAGCCTGCAGTTTGAAACATTATAACAAATATAGAAGCTAAACAAAACCCCAGAAACCTGCTTTCAGCGAGCTGGGATCTCAGAGCTGGAGTTATACATTGTTTCGATTATAGAACTGAAACAAACCAGATACCTGCTTTCAGGAGAGGAGGCCTAAGAGCTGGAGCCTCAGAGCTAAAGCTGGCCCATAATTTAAAAAAAAAAAGAAAAAAAGGAGCAGTTGGGAGCTTCAGTCACCTGCCAGCCTGAAAACAGCCCTCAGCCCCTCACCCAGACTGGCCAGGCACCCCAGTGGGGACCCCCACCCTGAAGGGTGTGTGACCAGCTGCAAACAGCCATCATCCCCTCATCCAGGCTGGCCAGGCACCTCAGTGGGGACCCCCACCCTGATCTAGGACACCCTTCAGGGCAAACCAGCCGGCCCCCACCCGTGCACCAGGCCTCTATCCTATATAGTAAAAGGGTAATATGCCTCCCGGCACCGGGATCAGCGTGACAGGGGGCAGCGCCCAAACCCCCTGATCGCCCTGCGGCTCTGTGTGTGACAGGGGGCGGGGCCACAACCTCCCTATCTGCACTGCTCTGTTCGTGACAGGGGAAGGTGCCCCAATCCCCTGATCAGCTCTGCTCTGTGCCCAGTAGGGGGGAGCTCCCCAACCCCCTGATCGCCCTGCGGCTCTGTGTGTGACAGAGTGCGGCGCCCCAAACCCTCCCCCCACACACACACAGGCCCTGCTCTGTGTGTGACAGGGTAGAGCCATAACCTCCCCATCGGCCCTGCCCTGAGTGTGACAGTGGCAGCGCCCCAACCCCATGATCGGTCCTGCTCTGTGGGTGATAGAGGGCGACGCCCCAACCACCCCCCACGGGCCCTGCTCTGTGTGTGAGGGGGTAGAGCCATAACCTCCCCATTGGCCCTGCCCTGAGTGTGACAGGGTGCGGCACCCCAACCCCCTGATCTGCCCTGCTGTGCGTGTGACAGGGGGCGGTGCCCCAACTCCCCTATCGGCCCTGCTCTGTGCGTGACAGGGGGAGCTCCCCAACCCGCTGATGGGCCCTGCTCTGTGCGTGACAGGGGGGAGCTCCCCAACCCCCTGATCGACCCTGCTCTGTGCGTGACAGGGTACGGAGCCCCAACCCCTCTGATGGGCCCGTAATGACTAATAATGTTGAAATCTTGCCATGCGCTTATCGGCTATTTGTATATCTTATATGAAGAAATGTCTGTGGAAGACTTCTGTCCGCTTTAAAACTGGATTGTGTGTGTGTGTGTGTGTTTACGGTTGAGTTGTAAGAATTCATTATATGCTATTCTGGACAAGAGCCCCTTATCAAATATACTAGAGGTCTTGGTGCATGAAACTCATGCACTGGAGTGGGGAGGTCTCAGCCGGCCTGCGCCCTCTTGCAGTCCAGGAGCCCTTGGGGGATGTCCAACGGGGAGCGGGCCTAAGCCGTTGCGCTCACCAGCCGTAAGCCTGGCTTCTGGCTGAGCGGCGCTCCCCCTGTGGGAGCGCACTGACACCAGGGGGCAGCTCCTGCATTGAGTGTCTGCCCCCTGGTGGTCAGTGCGCATCATAGCGGCCGGTCTTTCCGCCGGTCTTTTATTCTATAGGGTAACTTGCAAATATTTGCTCCCATTCTCTGGGTAATCTTCATTTTACTGATGGTGTCCTTTGGTGCATGTTTTTGGTTGTTTTTTAAAATCCTCACCTGAGTATATTTTTTCCATTGATTTCTACAGAGTGGAAGGGAGGAGGGAGGAGGAGAGAGAAACAATTGGGTGAGAGAGACGTGTGGATTGGTTGCTTCCCAAACCTGCCCCTACGGGAGCTGGGGAACCGGCATCCAAGGCACAGCCCTCGACCATGAATCGAACCCATGACCCTTCGGCCCTCGGGTAGAAGACTAAACTCCTTTGCTCTAACCACTGAGAAACCGGCCAGGGCCGGTGCATGTTTTTAATTTTGACAAATTTTCTTTTTTTTAAAAAAAAATATTTTTTTATTGATGTCAGAGAGGAAGAGGGAGAGAAACATCCATGATGAGAGAGAATCATGGGTCGGCCGCCTCCTGCACGCCCCCGACTGGGGATCGAGCCTGCAACCCACGCATGTGCCCTTGACCGGAATCGAACCCAGGACCCTTCCGTCCACAGGCCGACGCTCTACCCACTGAGCAACACCGGCCAGGGCGATAAATTTTCTTCTGTGGCTTGCGTTTTCGTTGCTGTAACTGAGGAACCGCTGCCGAAGTCACGGTGGTGAAGATGTGTGCCTGGGTTTTCTTCCAGTACCTCTGTGTTAGCTCTTCTGTGGAGGCCAGTGGTCTACTTTGAGTTAAAAAGTTACTTACAAAGCCCACGCGTGCCCCCTGATTGGAGATGAGACACTAAATGCCCGCACGGCTTCGGGTCTGTCCTGTCCCTTTGTGTATCCGCATTCATGACAGTAGGTTTCACTGTCTGGAGGGCTGGTTCCCCCTACGACAGGGGTGGGCAACCTTTGTGTGAGTGCGTGCCCAAACCAGCAAAATCTCTGGCTCAGAATTCTCCTGCGTGCCGACCCTAATTTTTTGAGAACATGTGACGCCGACTTGCTGTCTCTTAAGGTGTACGTATGTGAAGAACCTTGAAGAAATAATAAAATTCATTTGAGCGACAAAAACACAGTCCATGATGATGAAAAATACATTTATTTTTTAACGTCTACATGCACACGGACAGTCCGACGGAAATCTTTATGGCTCCGTGTGATAGTATCAGTGGGATTTTGGCGGCTGCATCGCCGATGACAGAGATTTTACATCAGGTTTCTATTTCATGGCCTTCAGAGATAGGCACGCGCTACCACTGTCGTCCGTCAGGCTCCTCCTCTTACGAGACTTAACAAAGTTCACCACTGAGAACAGAGACTCGCAAGCGTATGTGGATGAAACCAAAACACCGGTCGGATCTAGGAAGGCGGGGAGAGTGAAGGCAGAGGCATAGAAATGGCTCTTCCCCTCTCTCGTCCATCCTTGTCTACAGTCTTTAAGAGAACTTGTTATGTAAACTTATTTATGTATTTAAGATGCACCTGCACTGAATTTATCCGAAAAATAAAAGAGTCGATATTAAGAAGAAAATTGTAAATGGGAGATGATCAGAGAGGGTTTCCCGTGCCAGCAGAAGTTACTGGCGTGCCATGTTTGGCACGCGTGCCAGGGGTTGCCCACCCCTGCCCTACGATCTTCACTTTTCTGTGTGTTTTTGGCTGTTCTTTTCTTTATAAAAAAATGTTATTGATTTCAAAGGGGAAGGGAGAGGGAGAGAAACATCCATGATAAGAGACCATCATGAATCCGCTGCCTCCTGCACGCCCCCTACTGGGGATCGGGCCCGCAACCGGGGCAGGTGCCCCGACCTGGAATGAACCCTGACCTCCGGGTTCATAGGTCAACGCTCAACCCCTGAGCCAGGCCTGGCCGGGCCCAGCTTTTCCTGATTGCTTGCTTTGCACACAAGCTTCAGTCAAGTTGGTTTATTTATTAACATAAAACGTAGCCCGTTTTCTCTAAACTTGCAATTACTTGGAGTTCAATGTCCTGGCCCGTGGAACCCGCCCCCTGCCCTGGGGTTACCGCGCGTGGCCCCGAGCGGGGTGATCCGCCTCCACACCGATGTCCCCGGGGTGCCGTCTCCCCCCGCCCCGCCCCACAGCCCCCCTCCAGGTAAACGCCCGCAGGGAGGGACACCGGGAGCCTCCTCCAGCTCCGCGGGGCGGGGCTGAGGCGGGGCGCTCGCGATCCGGAAACCGCCAGACCCTCCCGGCCCGCGGACCAGCAGCGCCAACCGGGCGAGAGGACAGCCTGTGCTCCCCACATGGCGGCGGCGGCGGTGAGCGGCGCCAAGCGGAGCCTGCGGGCCGAGCTGAAGCAGCGCCTGCGGGCCCTCAGCGCCGAGGAGCGGCTGCGCCAGTCCCGCCTCCTGGCCCAGAAGGTGCGCGATCGCCGGGCCGCCACGGTGGCGGGCCAGGTGGACGGGGCCGGGTGGACGTCCTCCTGGCCGCGCTGCTCGGGTTTGCGGATCTGCGCAGGCGCAGACCTCCGGCGGCGCGCGCATCCTCCCTCCCCTCTGGTCCCCGTGCGCGTGCGTCCCCCAGCGCGCCGTCACCCCCTCCAACGCGCACGCGCGCACGTCCCCGACCCCGGCGCGCGCACGTTCCTCCCGCCCCTCCGCCGCACTTCCGCCAGCGCCTGTGTGCCTACGTCCCACCCACGACGTGCGTGCGTGCGTGCGTGCGTACGTCCCCTCCGGCACGCTCACGTCGTTCAGAGTGTGTCTGGGCGCTGGAAGGCGCGAGGCCCCGAGGGAAGGCGGTTGTGAGGATGGCGGTGAGAGGGCGGAGCGGCGACGCCCTGTTCCCGCGGAGGCCGGTGCGGCGACGAGATGGCCTCCGTGGGGCCAACGCTGGTGCTGAGGCGGGAGCAGGTGCGACAGACACCCCTGGGGGGCGCGGGGCGGCCCTCGCTGAGGTGCCTTTGGTCCGTGGCTGGCCATTGGAGGTCGGGAACCCTGAGGAGGCGAGGAGGCTCCTCCTCTCAGAGATAGGGCGGGAGAGTCGGGGTGCAGGCGGGATGCCGGCGGCTCCCCGAGTGAAGGCCGCGCCCACTGAGCCTCGCTTGCTCAGGGCCTAGTGTGGGTGACAGGACTTGCTTTTCCAAGTTAATGAGAGAAAACATGGATTCTCCCGCCGCCCACGGTGGTGGGGAGCGCAGTGGGGAGCCAGGCGGGGGTGAGCGGATGCCCCGTCTGGGGGTTCCACACGCGCCCTTGGTCCCTCTCACCTCGGCCTCCTGACAGACTGACAGGGTGTCCCCCCAAAACGGACACATACACAGTTGAATACTCATTAATTCCAAGGGGTTTACGTGTGAAAAGAAAGAAACATCCACGGCGCCGCCCGCCGTTAGACGTGCGGATATGTTTTGGGGGGACACCCCTGTTTCGGGGTGTTGACAGGACGGGGGGTTGGTTGGTCGGCCTGGAAGGCGCGTTCTGAGGGCGTCAGGGCTGGAGTTGGGGGGACACCAGGGAAAAATCCACCTCCCGCCAACACGTAAATATTAGTAACTTTTTAAAGAATATATTTTGATTGATTTCAGAGAGGAAGGGAGAGGGGGAGAGAGAGAAACATCAATGATGATGCGAGAGAACCATGGATCGGCCGCCTCCTGCATGCCCCCCACTGAGGATCGAACCCGCAACCCCGGCCTGTGCCCTGACCGGGAATCGAACCCGGGACCCTTCCGTCCTCAGGCCGATGATCTATCCACCGAGCCACACCGCCCAGAGCAGATATTAGTAATTTAAAAAAAAATGTATTTCTTCAACCACAGCTGCCACGACCTATAGATATAAAAGGCTAAAATGCTAAGTGTCCGACCGACCAGCCGGTCGCTATGACGCAAACTGACCACCAGGGGGCAGACGCTCCACGCAGGAGCTGCCGCGACGCGCACTGGCCACGTACAGAGAAACGACAGCGCGGACCTGGCGCCCACAAAGCAACACGCGGCCTCCCTCGAGTGGGACGCAGGCCCCGCCACCGCCCCGGAGCGACGGCCCAGCCAATCGCAGCTAATGCCACCAAGACCCCATGGTCAGCCTGGAAACGGTGGCTGTGGGCGCCGGGTAATGACGTCACGTAGCAACGCCCGGCTTCCGCTCCCTAGCGACAGACCACCTATATATATAAAAGGCTAATATGCTACGTGTCCGTCCGGGTAATGACGTCACGTAGCAACGCCCGGCTTCCGCTCCCTAGTGACAGACCATCTATATATATAAAAGGCTAATATGCTACGTGTCCGTCCGGGTAATGACGTCACGTAGCAACGCCCGGCTTCCGCTCCCTAGCGACAGACCATCTATATATATAAAAGGCTAATGTCCCCAGCAGGGGGCATGCAAGAGGCAGCCAATCAGTGGTTCTCTCTCATCATGGATGTTTCTCTCTCTCCCTTTCCTTCTCCCTTCCTCCCTGAAGTCAATAAAAATGTATTTTAAAAAAATAAATGGGGAGAATTTAGGAGCGCAACCCAACAAGGCACAGGCTGAGGAAGTTGTGGGAGCCAAGGTTTGGGGTTAAAATGATGCAAAGACTCGAGGGCAAGTGTGCGAGAAGAACGGGTCGGCGGAGACCCAGCCTGGAGTTCTCTCAGTAAACAGCAGGGTCCCACGGTGACTTACTTTTATTATTTTTTCAATCAATACTTTTATTGATTTCAGAGAGGAAGGAAGAGGGGGAGAGAGATAAAAACATCAGTGATGAGAGAGAATCACTGATTGGATGCCTCCTTCAGGGGTCCCCACAGGGAACCAAGCTGGCAACCCAGGCATGTGCACTTGACCCCGAATCAGCTGTGACCTCCTGGTTCATAGGTCGATGCTCAACCACTGAGCCACACCGGCCAGGCCCCACAGTGACTTTATAATGAGTTTTCATACCTACAAAAGTAGGCGAGCCGGAGAGGTGTAAAGAGATGAGACAAGTAAGTGTTGGGTTAAGAGCAAAATTTAGGGTTCAGGACCCCAATGTAGCACTCTGCTTTTGTTTTTTTATTTTTGGATAAAGAAGTTGAAGAAGCCCTAACCGGTGTGGCTCAGTGGATAGAGCACCGGCCTGCGGACTGAAGGGTCCCAGGTTCGATTCCGGTCAAGGGCATGTACCTGGGTTGCGGGCACATCCCCAGTGGGGGGTGTGCAGGAGGCAGCTGATCGATGTTTCTCTCTCATCGATGTTTCTGGCTCGCTATCCCTCTCCCTTCCTCTCTGTCAAAAATCAACAAAACATATTTTAAAAAAAGAAAGAAGTTGAAGAACATGGGAGAAAATGTTGAAACTGTTCAGGGGAGTCACTGATTTTTAAAAGTGTAATCTTGGCAAATACCATGGCCTGCGTTTCCCATGCAGGTGATCGCCCACAGTCAGTATCAGAAGTCCCAGCGAATCTCCATCTTCCTGAGCATGCAAGATGAAATCGAGACCGACGAGATCATCAAGGACATCTTCCGCCGCGGCAAGACCTGCTTTGTCCCCCGGTACCGGTTCCAGAGCAACCACATGGACATGGTGAGGTTGGCATCGCCCGAGGAGATTGCTTCGCTTCCCAAAACATCCTGGAATATTCATCAGCCCGGTGAGGACGAGGCTCGGGAGGAGGCCTTGTCGACAGGTGAGCACGTGGTACCAGGGTTGACATGCTCGGTGCTGGGAGACTGTGATGAGTTCTTAGACCTCTGAGCCGCGGGTGATGTTTGGGTCTTTGGGGGTCGCTTTCCCTGTCAGGACAAATTTGTGTTCTACTTGTATCCCACGACACTCACATTGCCTGACTTGGGGTGCCCTCTGTAAGCCATGAGAGTCAGCTATAATAATAAGCTAGTAAGGTATTAAGACTCTTGCCCTGTCCTGGCCGGTGTGGCCCAGTGGATAGAGCATCGGTCTGCCGACTGAAGGGTCCCAGGTTCAATTCCAGTCAAGGGCATGTACCTGGGTTGCGGGCACCTCCCCAGTAGGGAGTGTGCAGGAGGCAGCTGATTGATGTTTCTGACTCTCTATCCCTCTCCCTTCCTCTCCGTAAAAAATCAATAAAATATATTTAAAAAAAAAACTCTTGCCCTAACCTTACAGGTTGAGTTACACATTTGCCTCGAATAATTTTTTGTTGTTGCTAATCCTCACCCAAGGGTATTTTTTTCCCATTGATTTTTAGAGAGAGTAGAAGGGAGGGGAAGAGAAAGAGAGAGAAACATCAATGTGAGAGAGACACATCAATTGTTTGTCTCCCACACGAGCCCGACCAGGGTTGGGGAGGGAGCTGGGATTGAGGTACATGTCCTTGACCGGAATCGAACCCGGGGCCCTCAGTCCAGGGGCCAATGCTCTGTCCACTGAGCCCAACCTGCTAGGGCTCCCCTGAATAGTTTTATTATTTCCCGTGGTTTCAGTTCTGGTCTGTATAGTGATAATCACATTCTCATTCATGCAGAACTGAAACCTCCTTCCTCTCCATCCATTATCTGCACCATAATGGAGACAAGATTTCTGACGCACACACCTGACCCCGTACTCCCCTGTGGAAGCCTTTCAGTGACTTCCTGCTGGCCTTCGGCGGAAGTAAACATGCCTTCACCAAGCTTTTCCTGGTTGGGTCCTGCTTATTTTTCTACTTTGACATCTCTCTGCTCCCCCACTTCCAGCCACTCTGAACGTCTCCCGTTTTCCCACTCCCTTTGCCTTCACTGCTGCTGGCCCTTTACACATGCTGTTCCTGGCCAGCAGCTGCTTGGGCGATTTAATTACTGAGCAGCCGCAGAGCTGAGAGCAAGCGCAGCTGAGAGGACTGTTGTGTGATGCAGCGCCTCAAACCTGCCTCAGAAGCGGATATTGGGGCTAAGATTTAAGTGCTTGTAAAGAACCCCCAGCACAGCTTTAAACCCCTCCCAGTGTGACACCATAACCTACAAAATCCGTCATCTGTCAGGGTGGCAGGGAACGGGGTCCCAGGCTCACAGGAGTGGGGGGCCACCTTCTTTGCTACTAGAACTTCTGTCACCCAGTCTTGTACCTTGCCAGATGTTTAGGCACCAAAGGTGCACTCTGTCCTGCATCCGTAGACCAGGTGCACGCCACCATAACACAGCTCTTCTTGTTTCCAAGAAGCAAGGTTGTAGGCATTTGAAGAGAATGAGGTAGGCCTCTTATATAATAAAAGGGTAATATGCAAATAGACCAAATGGCCGAGCAACCAAACAGCCAATCAAAGCGTAATATGTTAATGATATGCTAAGGCTGCTCAACTGCTGGCTATGACGTGCACTGACCACCAGGGGGCAGACAGTTGACCAGTCGACTAGTAGCTCTGATGTGCACTGACCACCAGGGGGCAGACGCTCCGACCGGTAGGTTAGCTTGCTGCTGGGGTCCAACCGATTGGGACTGAGTGAGATGGGTTGGACATGCCCCGGAGCCCTCCTGCTGTCCCAATCACACACTAGTGGGGTCCCTCAGCCTGGCCTGTGCCCTCTTGCAATCCAGGACCCCTCGGGGGGTATTGGAGAGCCGGTTTCAGCCTGATCCCACAGGCCACTCCCCTTGGTAGGGCGCCAGACGCAGGGCTCATGGCTGGTGAGCACTGCTGCAGCAGCGTAAGCCTCTCCTGATAGGAACTGATTGGGCGCGAGCCCGCAGCAGGCACAGTGGGGCCGGGGTGAGCGGGAGCAGCAGGTAGGAGCTGCAGGCGGCATTGGACTGCGGGTTTCGGCCCGATCCCTGCAGGCCACCCAGAGGGACCCTACCCGTGCACGAATTCGTGCACCGGGCTTCTAGTTTCCTTATAAATAAGGAAAGATGCAGTTGTAGGTGCTCATGCTGCTCATGCCAACTGCACCCTTTCCCCCAACTTGCAGGCCTGCAGGTGGAGCCCGGGGTACTTCCCCAGTCCTGGTGGGTTATATATTAACAGGTCCTCCCCGGCCCCTGCATCACCTCTAACCGTCCCTACTAACAGAAAGTCTACCCAGAGTCCTCCAGGGGCAGCTCATTGCCTCTGCCTGTCAGTGCTCCCCCTTCTAGAATGCATTCCTGAGGTCGAGCTACAACGTGTCCCCCTCCCCCTCCCTGTATGTGTCCTGTTTCTGGTGAAGGACAGCAGTGGGAAGAGGAAGGAGGAAACAGGATCTTCCCTCTCAGTTTAGTCACACTTCCGGATGAGATGAACCCGGTCTGAACAGATGAGCTCAGGCATTCACCTGTGGCTTTTAGCACGTCGTCTGGTTTGTGTTACAATGGTAACTGTTATTAATTTTAAGCAAGGAAAGGGGAATTATTCATTATGCAGTCAGCTCATTGCCTATCGAGTGTGTAACATTCTGATAATTTCCAGCAAACATTTCTGAGCATCTGCTTTGCACAGACACTGTGTTAGTTCAGGAAAGAGAACGTCCAGGCCTTCCAAGGGCCCAGCTGTTGCTGGGGAGACAGAAGAATATGTAAATAGAATAAGCATCCCCACCTTCAACATCTGTCAGATGCAAGTGTCAAGTGAAAATAGACAGAATATAAGGGAGAAGCCCAGTGCTCGAGCCTGAATAGAAACACCTGGTTGCTCCTCCGCCACAGCATTAACCGCCCGCGACAGGCCACTTTCTCACCCCTGCCTCTCTTTGCAGATAAGCAGAGGGACAGTGGGCTCTCCCTGTCGTTTCTGTTGATTGCAGCCTGGCAGCTGGCCCTCTCGCTGTTACAGGAGCATTGCAGTGGGCGGCCTCTGCGCTCCCTTATCTCCCAGGATTCCACTCTGCCCGGGGATTTTTCCTTGCGTCAGCAGCTCGCACCGTGGCGGATCTGGTGCTAAAGCATAAATCTGGCTTTGTGTGCTGGGGACAAGCTGATTAGAGCCGATGGTCACCAGTGTAGCTTATGTAGCCCATTTATCTTCCTGGTCTGCTCGCATTAGCGTGGCCTAGAAAAAAGAGCGAGCTTTGGTGTCCTCCGTGCGATCAGTTCTTAAGCGCACGTTTCACCCGCGGTGTTTTTGTGTTACAATTTTAAAAAAAACTTGATTGGAGAGAATTTGTTGTCCCACTTATTCATACATTCATTGGTTGATGCTTGTCTGTGCCCTGGCCAGGGACAGAGCCCACAACCTTGGGATATGAGGACAATGCTTTAACCAACTGAGCTACCCAACTAGGGCACTATTTTTATTTATTTATTTTATACTAGGGGCCCGGTGCACGAAATTCGTGCAGTGTGTGTGTGTGTGTGTGTGTGTGTAGTGTCCCTCAGCCCAGCCTGCCCCCTCTCACATACTGGGAGCCCTCAGGCGTTGACCCCTATCACCCTCCAATCGCAGGATCGGCCCCTTGCCCAGGCCTGACGCCTCTGACAGAGGTGTCAGACCTGGGCAGGGGACCCTCATTTCCCCACATCACTGGTTCTGCCCCCAGCCCCCCTCCGATTGCTGGCTGTGCCCCTTGCCCAGGTCTGATGCCTCAGCCAGAGGCGTAGACCCCCATTACCCTCCGATAGCCTGATCGGCCCCTTGCCCAGGCCTGACGCCTCCGCCAGAGGTGTCAGGCTTGGACAGGGGACCCCCATCTTCCCGATCACTGGCTCTGACCCCTGCCCAAGCCTGAGGCCTCTGGCCCAGGAATCATGCCTGGGCAGGGGACCCCCATCTCCCTCTGATTGCTTGCTCCACCCCCTCGCCCAAGCCTGACGCCTTTGACCCAGGCTTCAGGCCTGGGCAAGGAGACCATCATATCCCCCCAATCCCCAGCCCCGCCCCCCCAGCTCCCCGCGGTTGCAGGCTCCGCCCCTGCCCAGGCCTAACGCCTCTGGCCTGGGCGTCCGGCCGGGGCAGCAGGGACCCGCAGCTGCAGCGGCCCCGCGATCGTGGGCTCCGCTTTAGGCCCAGGCAAGGGACCCCTAGCTCCTGGGACTGCTAGCTTCGACCGTGCCCAGCTCCCATTGCTGGCTCCACCCCTACTTCCTGCTATCACTGGCCAGGGCGGCAAAGGCGCCTGATTCTCCGATCATGGCCCCAGGGCCGCCTTTGCCCTGCCCCCCAGCTCTTAGCTCCCCCCTGGGTTTCAGATCACTGTCAGTGGCAGGGGGCTTCTTCCTGCTTTCCCTTTCGCCTCCCTGCATTGTGCCTGCATATGCAAATTAACCGCCATCTTGTTGGCAGTTAACTGCCAATCTTAGTTGGCAGTTAATTTGCATATAGCCCTGATTAGCCAATGAAAACGGTATCGCCGTACGCCAATTACCATTTTTCTCTTTTATTAGTGTAGATATATACTAGAGGCCCAATGCACGAAATTTGTGCACGGGGGGCGGGGGAGGCAGTCCCTCAGCCCAGCCTGCACCTTCTCCAATCCGGGACATCCCTCTCACAATCCAAGACTGCTGGCTCCTAACTGCTCACCTGCCTGCCGGCCTGATCGCCCCTAACCACCCTCCCTTGCCGGCCTGGTTGCCCCTAACCGCTTCTGCCTCGGTCCCCACCACCGTGGCTTTGTCTGTAGGCACATTTGCTCATTGTCCTTTTATTAGTATAGATATATTTTTGTTGATTGCAGAGAGGAAGGTCGAGGGAGAGAGATAGAAACATCAATGATGAGAAAGAACCATGATCGACTGCCTCCTGCACGCCCCCTACTGGGTGTCAAGCGCACAACTCAGGCACATGCCCTTGACTGAAATCGAACCCAGGACCTTTCAGTCCACAGGCTGACGCTCTATCCACTGAGCCACACCAGTTGGGGCTAGGGGATTATTTTTGTGTTATGTATACAGCAAAGTATCAGATTGGTAGATGAAGTAGAGGGCCTGCCTGCCTCTTTCTTGAATTTATCCTCCAAATCAGGGCTGCTTGGGTAATCTGATTCCATCTGGGTGTAGCAAAATGGGATGTGATTGGCCCAGAGACTTAAACATCCCCAGAAGGGCGAGCTTTAGCGATGGCCGGGTCAGGGTCGTTACCTCCGCTCTCACCTCCGCTGGCTGTGGACCCTGCTCTCACCTCTGCTGGCTGCGGACTGGCGTAGCCATCTGCCCCCCCAGAGGGGTCTGGGGTGGCCTCTCCCTGAGGGGAGAGAACCTGCCTCCAGAGTTAGGCCGTGGGAGGCGCAGCCAACTCTGCTCGGTCCTCACTTCGTCTCCTGGTTTCAGGTGGGCTCCCTGCAGTCCAGGGCGGTCAAGGGCTTCTCCCAGGACATGAGGCCGCAGCCGGGACTCTGGTTCCCGCGCCAGGGCCGGCGAGGCACCACCGCTTTTCTGTCCTGTCCCTCAGTCAGCTTGCTCTACCCCGCGCCTCCTCCCTTTCCCGGCAGCATCCTTCACCCCAGACCGGCTGCCTTGGCGATGGTGTTCATGGAAGGCTGGTTCGCTTTCCCAGGGAAGCCCTCACACTGAGTCAGGCGTCTCTCACAGACGCTGGTCGTAACCTCCAGTCTCCCCCCACCCCCCCATCCCAGCTATTTTATACGCAAGTGAACACGCAGAGGAAGGCCGAGGCTTCCATGGGCACCGGGGCCTTGCGTTCGAATGACAAGGGCCTCCTCCTCGGCTGCCTGGGAGCCGCTCCAGAATTGTCTGTTTTATCCTGTGCAGCAGCTCATTTAGCCTCTATTCTCGTCTCACAGCGGCAGTTTGCTTTTCGTGAACTCCCAGCCCATTAAGATGAAAAGATGCTTCCTTAGGGGTTCTGGCCTGTTATTCTCGCCAAGACGGGTTCGCCCGCCCACGCTCTCATCACCAGGCGCGATTCGCCGAGTGTGCCGTCGATCACTGAAGTGCCATTCAGAGGCCTGACCCAGGTGACTGGGAGGTGCCCACACACAGCTCTTCAGCTCTTCAAACTCCTTTTCCAATTCGCTTTTTATTTCATTACCTTTCACTGAGAATCAGGATGTCTCCGAGGGGTATGTATGTTTCTGTATATGTTCAATTCAGGGAAGTGGCAGAATTTTTAATTCTCAGAGAAGCTTGAAATGAGAAAAAGGAACTTGCTTTTGGTTCAGTGTTCTGACCCTTGCACCCCAAGCCAGAGCGGCAAAACCTGCGTGTAAGTAATCACCGTCATGGTGTACAGGGCTGTGCTTTCCCTCCCCTCCCGTTCCCCCTCTTTGTTTATGGGATTTATTGGGGTGACATTGGTTAATAAAGTTATATAGGTGTCAGGTGTCCATTATCTGTATGCTAGAGGCCCGATGCACGAATTCGTGCAAGGGGCTCGGCCCCGCCGCCACGGCTTTGTCCGGAAGGATGTCCGGTCTAATCAGCATATTACGCTTTTATTATTATAGATGTTTCTGTGTGTTCACCACCCCAAGTTGAGTCTCCTTCCACCATTATTTATCCCCCTTGATCCTCTTCTACCTCCCCCCCCTCTTCCCCTCCCTCTCTCTCGCTCTCTGTCCCTCCATCCCTCCCTCCATCTCTCTGTGCCCCTCCACGGACCAGTTTTCTAGTTGCTTAAGGGGGGATGTAACTTGGTGTCCAGAGTCCAGGGACCTGTTTGTGGCCCGGACACCTGGCTGCCGAGGGCCCCCAGGAATCCTCCTCGCGCAGTGCTGGCTGTGCGGGAAGAGCCGGCGGTTTTGTAACCAGCTTTATAAGGCACGATCCTGCTGAACTGGGAACTTTAAAAATGGCGAGAGGATCTCTTCACCTTTTCCTGGGATCTCGGAGATACGGTCCACTGGTGTTCTGATTTCTCCACATACCAGTGGGGTCCTGCTTTTCCCGGGGGGCGGGGCTCTCTGGAGTCACGGGTCTTTCCTCACCACCACTCCCCCCCTGCCCCCCGTGGCTGATCCAGGGGCTCACGGGCTCTCCCTGCAGAATAAGTGGGCTCCTTCCTGTGGCATTGGAGGCCCTTCTCAACACGGGCTGAGCGTGTCCGCATTCGTAGGTCCTTCCAGAGACAGCCGTGCTTCCCCGCGTCTGTGCCTGTGCCGGCTGTTTTCACTCCTTCCTCCTGCCTCCCTATCCGGGCCCTTCAGCATCCCCCCATTGATTCATTGCTGGTACCGTAGGCCATCTCCCTTAGGGAGGTTTCCCCAGACTTGTCCCCTTCTCAGTGGGATGCAACATTGAACTTCTTACCGTGAGGTCTGATCAATAATTGAATCGATACCCCTCCCCTGGGAGCTGACCTTCAGGCCGCTTCACAGTGGACATGCCGCTCGCTTACATGACCTGCCACTGGCTAAGGCCATTCTCTCTCCCTCCGGCTTTCCCAGGACCCGGACCTGCACAGAGAATTCTCTGCCCAGGAAAAGCTGCCTCGAGTCCTTTAAAACCTCTGACTCCCCGTCTTCAGGGGCTGGCGCCGTTTTGGGGCTCAGCCCATCTGGTATCCGGATGACCTAATTAATTCATATTTCTTCGCCCTTCTGGCCTCGTGCGTTCCTCCTTCGGTGACCCTAGCCCTTCGTCACTTGCCTCACGCCCTATCGCAGCGACTTGTCTGTATACATACAACCTGTTCCTGCATCTGCCCAGGTGGTTAGGCCCCAGAGACATCGGTCGTTCATCCCACCCGTGTCCTCTGGCTCCGCGGACAGTGACTTGTTAGCAATGGCTCTTCTTGATTCCATTGCGTTTTGATGGAGCTGCAGATCTTTAGGATTTTTTTTTCTGCCTCCTTTTTTCCCATCGGGTGCTCTGTCAGGTTTTAGGGAACATGTAGGGTTTCAAGAGCAGGCTTGCGCCCCCCCCCCCAGACCTACGGAAGCAGATAAAAAGGGCAGTTGGAGTGAGAAACGCACTTGGAGCGCGTCCGTAAAGGCCGTTATGTGGAACCAGGTGCTGTTATTCCAGAGTAACAGGTCGCTCTGTCGGGCTGGCAGCAACTGAGTTTGTTCTAGATGCACAGGCTCATCCGAGCCGAGCGAGGAGCCCTCCGAGGGCCGGAGAAGAGGGCGAGCGGGAGAAATACAAGGTGCCGTGCCGTGCGGTTTTATTGTAGGTAAATGTACTGAACCAGCAAGTCTGCAGGCTGTCAGGTGCTCGCTTAACAAGCCTCGGTGAAACAAACGGCGGAAGCCGCTGTCGGGGCTTAGGAGCCAGGCCTGTGTGATCAAGTGCCGTAATGACTCTGAGGGCTTGTCCTCTAAAAGGTGAGAAAGAGGATGAGCCCCAGAAGCGACCCCCTCACTGCTCTCGGGCGCCCCCAGGCCTTTCTCTTCTTTCTGACGCTCGTGCTGCCAGCCCGACTCCGCTGCATTGACCCCGACCTCGTTCTTACTTTCTGTGTTTTTTCATCCTCACCTGAGGATATGATTTTCATCGACTCCAGAGAGAGTGGAGGGAGAGGGAGAGGGAGAGAAACATCGATGACTTGCTTCCTGGACATGCCCTGACCAGGTGTCGAGCCCACCGCCCTTCAGGGTTCAGGGTGACGCTCTAACCTCCTGAGCCTGCTGAGTCCAGGGTCCCAGGACGTTCTAGCTGGAAAAACTGAACCTCTGTGCCCCTCCCCCCAGCCTCTGGGAACCCCCTTCTACTCTCTGTTTCTATGAATTTGACTATTTTAGAGCCTTCATATACGTGGAATCATACAGTATTTGCCTTTTGGGAGACTGGCTTAAATATTGAGTGTATCATACAGATAAACATAAAATCCTATATAATAAAAGGCTAATATGCAAATTGACCAAACAGCAGAATGACCAGTCACTATGACGCACACTGACCACCAGGGGCAGACGCTCAATGCAGGAGCTGCCCCCTGAAGGTCAGTGCACTCCCATAGGGGGTGCACCACTCAGCCAGAAGCTGGCTTCATGGCTGCTGAGCGCAGCGGCAGTGGCAGGAGCCTCTTCTACCTCCGTGGCAGCGTTAAGGATGTCCGACTGCTGCTCCCCATGAAGAGCGGGCCTAAGCCATCAGTCAGACATCCCCCCAAGGGCTCCTGAACTGCGAGAGGATGCAGGCCGGGCTGAGAGGACCCCCCCCCCCCAGTGCACGAATTTCATGCACCAGGCCTCTAGTTGTATCATAAAATTCTCTGAATTACTCAGCTTTGATTCTAAAGAGGTCTGAGCACGTGAAGCATCCCGTCCACCCCTGTTAGAGACGGATGAAGGGAAGCCAGAGGCGGCCCAAAGGCAGTGAGAAATCGAAGTGAAGTCTAATTCTTCTCTGTGTAAGCGCCACTGATTGTCAGGAGCGGTGAGAGCGTCCCCAGCTCTGACCGACACAGGAGCTGCATTGGGAAAGTGCCGTCTGGGTAAAGCTGCTGCCCTGGTCCTTCTCCTGCGAAGCATTTTGTGTGTCTGCGATAAAGAAAGACAGCTGAGCCCCCCCACTCCGCCCCGCCTCCCAGTGAGATTCTTTTTGGTCAGTCTCTGCAGCATAGAATAAGCTGAAGTACAGTGTTTCTTTCTCTCTTTTAACCTATTGTAGACGCTGGAAAGCTGGGCTCAGCGAACTCTTTGTAAAGGGCCCGAGAGTTCCTATCTGGGGCTCTGTGCGCTGTGTTCAGTCTGTGGCAGCGATTCAGTGCTGCTGTGTCAACAGGAGGCAGAGCGAGGCTGCGCTCCACCAGCGCTATACCCACAACGCCAGGCGGCGGCCAGGCTCGGCTCCCAGCCACAGTCACCCACACCCCTCTGGTCGAGTGCTGGGACCCTCACTTCTCCTGGTCCTTGGTGTGTTAGATATTTTTAAAAATATATATTTTTATTGATTTCAGAGGGAGAGAGGGGGAGAGGGAGAAAGAGATGTAAACACCAATCATGAGAGAGAATCACGGATTGGCTGCCTCCTGCACGCCCCACACGGGGATGGAGCCCACAACCTGAGCACGTGCCCTGACCGGAAATCGAACTGTGACCTCCTGGTTCACAGGTTGACACTCAACCACAGAGCCATGCCGGCCAGGCTACATACTGATTTCAGAGAGGAAGGGAGAGGGAGAGAGAAACATCAATGATGAGAGAGAATCATTGATCGACTGCCTCCTGCACGCCCTGCACTGGGGATCGAGCCCACAACCCGGGCATGTGTCCTTTATTGGAATTGAACCTGGGACCCTTCGATCTGAAGGCCAACGCCCTATCCACTGAGCCATACTTCCCAGGGCTAGCTTGCTATCTTCATTTTTTTATTTTATTTTTTTAAAATATTTTTATTTATTTCAGAGGAAGGGAGAGGGAGAGATAGAAACATCAATGATGAGAGAGAATCATTGATCAGCTGCCTCCTGCATGCCTCCCACTGGGGATTGAGCCCGCAACCCGGGCACGTGCCCCTGACTGGAACCGAACCCGGGACCCCCCCAGTCCTCAGGCCAGTGCTCTATCCACTGAGCCACACCAGCCAGGGCTTGCTATCTTTAATATAGGAGACAGCTGCTATCGTTGCTTATGGTGACGATGATGATGATGATGATCATTATCTCCTGACTTTTACTCATGTAATCATGTTGGAGTTATTTTCTGTGCACCACGCTAGCCAGCCTTCCAGTATAATGGCAAACACACTTAAGAAAATAGCTGACGTGTTTGAAGTACATCTTCAAAGGGGGACGAATTTTTTCTGAGTATTCCTGAAAATCTTTCTCTTTCTAGAGGAAAATAGCGTTGTTCTGATTATAAACACAAAATGAACTTAAGTAATACTGAGAAATATAAAGAAGAAAATACGCACCCAGTCCCCAAACCCAGAGGTCCCACCGAGAACCAATGGCAGTCTCTCCCCGGATCCCGTCACGTGGCCCTCCGGACCCACGGCCCCTCCCCACCGGCCGGCGCGCGCAGGGCACCGTGTGGACTGCGCAGGCGTCCTCGCCCGGTTTCGGGTTCTTCAGCCGCTGGAGGGGGGAGGGGGGAGGGGGAGGGGTGGGGGGCAGGAGGAGGTGAGAAGTGTTAGTTCCCTGCTGACTCACCCCAGCACATCGGCCCCTCTGGTGCCTGTAACCATGGCCTCCCCCCCCCACACTTGCACCCTCAGGCCTGGGGGTGACCCAGGCTCCCCAGGAGTTACCCTGCCCCCCCGTGAACCCTGCCGGGATTAAAGTGTCCTCACTTCCCTGGGGAGCCTGCCCGCCCTCGTGTGGCCCCGACGGACGGATACAAGGTCATGTCCCATCTGAGCCCCACACACACCCAGGCAGGCGGGGAGCGTGTCCCTCGCAGGCTTTCCCTCCCCAGGCGGGACGCGAAGGGCCAGGACACCCAGGCCACGTCCCGCTCTGTCATTGACGCCGCCGTGTGACCTGGGGTGGATGACATCACTCAGGAAAGGGATGATGGCATCTGCCTCCTTCCACCTTGGGGGGGCAGATGAGGTTGTGTCTGCCCAGTGCATTAGCCCAGGGCCTGGCAGCTCTCGGGGCCGAAAGGGACTGAGGAGCGATCCCATCTCCCTTAGTTGGTGAGCGGGTTCTCGGAGGAGGAGCCTTTGCACGGGGGAGGCCACATGTGACGGGGAGGGGAGGCCATGTGTGATGGGGAGGGGAAAGCCACGCGTGACAGGGAGGGGAGGCCACGTGTGACAGGGGAGAGAAAGACCATGCATGACGGGGAGGGGAGGCCACACGTGACGGGGAGGGGAGGCCACGTGTGACGGGGAGGGGAAGGCCACATGTGACGGGGAGGGGAGGCCACGTGTGACGGGGAGGGGAAGGCCACATGTGACGGGGAGGGGAGGCCATGTGTGACGGGGAGGGGAAGGCGGGGAGGGGAAGGCCACATGTGACGGGGAGGGGAAGCCACATGTGACGGGGAGGGGAGGCCATGTGTGACGGAGAGGAGAAGACCACATGTGACGGGGAGGGGAAGCCACATGTGACGGGGAGGGGAGGCCACATGTGATGGGGAGGGGAGGCCACATGTGACGGGGAGGGGAAGGCCACATGTGACGGGGAGGGGAGGCCATGTGTGACGGGGAGGGGAAGGCCACATGTGACGGGGAGGGGAGGCCATGTGTGACGGGGAGGGGAGGCCACGTGTGACGGGGAGGGGAGGCCACATGTGACGGGGAGGGGAAGCCACATGTGACGGGGAGGGGAGGCCACATGTGACGGGGAGGGGAAGGCCACATGTGATGGGGAGGGGAGGCCATGTGTGACGGGGAGGGGAAGGCCACATGTGACGGGGAGGGGAGGCCACGTGTGACAGGGAGGGGAGGCCATGTGTGACGGGGAGGGGAGGCCATGTGTGACAGGGAGGGGAGGCCATGTGTGACAGGGAGGGGAGGCCATGTGTGACAGGGAGGGGAAGGCCACATGTGACGGGGAGGGGAGGCCACATGTGACGGGGAGGGGAGGCCACGTGTGACGGGGAGGGGAGGCCACGTGTGACGGGGAGGGGAGGCCATGTGTGACAGGGAGGGGAGGCCACATGTGACAGGGAGGGGAAGGCCACATGTGACAGGGAGGGGAGGCCACATGTGACGGGGAGGGGAGGCCATGTGTGACGGGGAGGGAAGGCCACGCGTGATGGCTCCTTTCCATGACCTGCTGCACAGAGTGCCTGTTGCAGCCCGTGTCCAGCTGCCAGCAGGTGGCAGTAGAGCCACACCCACCTGCCTGTGGTCTGGGCCAATAGATGTGCCTGAGAACTAACTCTATTGGGGTGCCAGTGTTGGGATTTTTTTTTAATTACTCAAAAAGAAGAGCTTTAGGATCTACAGAAAGAGAGCAGGTATCACTCACACCCCCGCGCACACTCACAGCTGGCATTTTCCAACACTTGCGAGAGCTTTGCCCACTTCTATCTATGTCTGCCTTCGCTTCCCCTCTACCTGGAAGAGTCTAACTTCCTGTCGTTTCCTTCCTTTACTTAAACACACAGTCCCTGTTCACGGGGTTGAACAAAAGCCCTGGACTCGGAAGCGCTGAGGTTTTAAGTAGGGGGTTGCAGAAGCTGTCCTGCCCCCTGCCCGCCTGCCCGCCGGTGAGCAGATGCCGGGTCACACCCGGGGGCGCTGCTGGTACTGAGTGCTGCCCCAGCGCTCCGGGGGCAAGTGCAGTCCCTGTGTTTGATGGGAGCTCGGGTCTTTAGTGGGTGATCTTTTTTTTTTTAACATGTTTTTATTGATTTCAGAGAGGAAGGGAGAGGGGTAGAGAGAGAGTTAGAAACATCCATGATGAGAGAGAATCATGGATCGAGCCTGCAACCCGGGCCTGTGCCCTGACCGGAATCGAACCTGGGACCCTTCAGTCCTCAGGCCAATTCTCTATCCACTGAGCCACACCCGTCATGGCTTTAGTGGGTGGTCTTTACTGCGCTGTGTCTGATTCCGCGGGGAGATTTCCCAGAAGCCCAAACTGCTGCGAGCCAACGTCCCAGGAAGAGCGAAGGTGCCTTGACAGTGGGAGGTTTAATAAGAACGAGCTGTCCACTCAGGCCGTCTAGTCACACACTAAGAGCCTCTGAGTTTTCAGGGAAATACGTGTTTTTTAAAAGCCCCACTTTTACAGACAATGGGAGGTGCGATCGATCTGACGACGCGTCTCAGAAAGGGTTTCGCGTCTCCCTCGTGCGCACTGTGCTGTCGCCGTGAGGAGGGGGTGGCTCAGAGGCCGTGTCCAGTCTGTCCTTCTGGGGCGGCCGTTGGCTTCGAGCACGTGGCGCGGGTTTCTGAGGGTTCTGCCCCCGGAGCTGCCACGGATTCCCGGGTCCGCGTTTTCATTGAGGATTTCGGCTCCTCCGTGTTCTAGAAACACGTTTGAGGGACGTGCCCGTCTGCTCAGCCGCGTGAATAGGAGGTGCGTGCAGCCGTCGATGACGTTGGCGTCTGGTGTTAACAGCTCACAGGCTCCCCACGGCACAGTGAGCCGAGCCACTGCAGGTCGTAGCTGGAGGTGGTTTCCACCGAGGCTTCCAGGCTGCTACGCGCTGGTGCTGGGATCGGCCCCCACGGCCCAACCAGACGCCGACACTCAGCCCCGCCTCTCCGCCGCCTCTAACGTGCCCGCCATGTTTGCTCCGTCCCTTTGCCTGCTCCCGCATGTCCCCTTCAGCAACAGGAGCAGCTGAAGGGGACAGTCATCACCCACCTGGCAGCAAGCTTCTCTCTCCCCAGCTGAATGCCCCCGAGCGATCTGACCTCCCTGAGCCCTGAGCGTCAGTTTCCTCACCTGTGAAATGGGGATGCGCATCCCCTCGCTCCAGCCTCACCAGGTAGACGTGCTGCCCAGCGGATTCCATCACCTTCCGTCCCAGGGGGTGGCGTGGTGCCTGGCACACGTGGGCACCGACCGGTGTTCATGTCTGTGCTCTCCTCCCAGACGCTGGGCTTGGGATCGGCGTCAGGTGTTGCAGCCACGGCATGAGCAGATGACTCCGTGGGTGGAGTCGGGAAGCTAAGATACTAGTAAATGCGGGCGAGAGGCTTCCTGTTTCGCTCTCACTCTCTCTCATACGTAAACAGGGCTGAGCTCGGCGTCTGGGGAGAGACCACAGCTCTGCTCCCAGGAGCAGGGACGGGATTCCTCCCTCGTGGGGGTGGGCGTTCTTGCGGCATCGAGTGGGAGCCGCTCACACCGACCTGCACGGCAGGGGGCGCAGGGGGACGGTGAACTGAGGTGTCACTGTTTTGTTGTCACTGTTAGGATTCGAGGGGCCTGGCGCCTGGGGAGCGGCATCGCAGGAGCAAGGCCTTGCAGGCGGGAGTGGGGGTGGGACAGTGACTCTGTTGATGCTCAGCTACACCAGCCGAAACTGGCATTTCTTTCCTCTTTTTTAAATATTTGTATTGATGTCAGAGAGGAAGGGAGAGGGGGAGAGAGACAAACATCCACGATGCGAGAGAATCATTGATCGGCTGCCTCCTGCAGGCCCCCCACTGGGGATCGAGCCCACAACCCGGGCATGTGCCCTTGACTGGAATCGAACCCAGGACCCTTCAGTCCACAGGCTGACGCTCTATCCACTGGGCCACACCGGCCAGGGCTGGCATTTCTTAATTAAGAAAGAAAAGCCTTCGTAATGAATGGAATGAGCCTAGAACAGGGGTGGGCAAACTTTTTGACTCGGGGGCCACAATGGGTTCTTAAACTGGACGGGAGGGCCGGAACAAAAGCATGGATGGAGTGTTTGTGTGAACTACTATAAATTGACAGTAAACATCATTACATAAAAGGGTACGGTCTTTTTTTTTTTTTTTTTTTAGTTTTATTCATTTCAGAGGCCGGATCCGGCCCGCGGGCCGTAGTTTGCCCACGGCTGGCCTAGAAGGCACATCGGAGCCCCGGGCTGGAGAGCTCACGGGCATCGTTGGGGTCAGTGCTTGTGACCAGCCCGTGGGGTGGGCACCGTGAACAGCTGCCTCCTGTGGGTGAGAAGGGGGCTCACAGGAAGGGTAGGGGCACCTCAGGGACGGCCTCAAGCCCTGCCCGCCACCCTGGACGGCCGCCAGAGGGCACTGGCGTTCCAGAGCCAGCACCAAGTGCACAGGCCGGTGTTGGAGCCGGCAGCCTGTGGGCTGAGTTTCCGGAAGGTGAGCTGGCAGTGTGCATGCAGAGTCACGGTGGGAGCCAGCAGAGCCGGGGAGAGCGGCCGGCACAGCGTGACAGCAGGACGGGCGGCCTTGGGGCGAGCACTGCCGGGACGGGGGGTTGCAGGCCTGATGCCGCGGGACTGCTGGGCTCCGGGCCTGGGAAGCAGGTGCAGGACTGGCACCGGGAGGCTTCGTCCGGAGGGTCATCCGGACGGTCGTCCCGCTGTTCGGCCGTCCAGCCTAGTTAGCATGTTACGCTTTCATTATTATAGGTGTGCGTGGCCCGGGGTTCCTCCTAACCCCCGCTGAGTTTTGACTTTGCACTGTGTCTCCTTGGGTCTTGGGGCGACCTCTGTTAGTGGGGATGCCCAGCGTGGGACCAGCGTGTGCAAGGGGAGCAGGTTAGGCCTGCACGTGAGTTTCACGCCCCGGCGGCCATCGCCTGTGGGGTGAGAGGTGGAAGTGTGCCGGGGGGGGGGGGGGACATGCATGCGGTGATGGTGGCACAGGGAGGACTTCAAGGGTGACGGCAGGTGGACGGAGCCAGCACGGCGCACGCTCTGTGTCACAGGAGGTTCACCAAGTAGCAGGAGCAGAGCCGGCTCAGGCCACACCGTGTTGAGGGAGCAGCTAGCTGTCCTGCGGGTTGGGGTCCCACAGCAACACCCCAAATAGGGTGCCAAGACCCCTGCCGTCGCCTGGGATCCCATAGCCATTCTCCTTGGCTCACAGTGTGGGGCTCACTTGGAGCCAGCGGCCGTACAAGGCCATTTCCTCCGTCGCATTCTGGCCCCATAACCTTGGCCGTGGACCGTGGAGTTATGAACGCGGGGATGTCACGCGAGGCCTGACCCACTTGGAGGAGAACACTCGCCTCCCGGGCTTCTCGGACCAGCATGCTGCTTCCGTCCGGCCTGAGGGGCGGCCCGGGCCCCTGGCCCCCAGGAAATGGCCCCTCTGTGGGGCCGACAGACACGAACCGGCGGCAGCCCAAGTGGACGCCAGGAGGCCGCAGTGACAGCGCGGGAGCGCCGAGAGCAGAGGGGCCAGGTCCGTGCCAACCCATGGGATGTGAGGACGTCACTTCCTCCCCCTCACGGCTCCTCGTCCGTCCTCCCGCTGCCGGCAGGTGGATGCTCTCAAGTCCCACCTTCTCTCTGGCGTCCTGACTCCGGTGGGAACCCTGGCTCTTCCCCTGGCTTTCCTCTTGGCACCTTTGCCTTTGGAAAAAGTACTGTGAGGGGCACATGCCTGGGTCTGCCCTCCTCGCACTTTTAAGTGCGCAGCGCAGGGTGCTAACTGAGCGCCGCGCTGCACAGCGACCCCTCACGTGCCCTCCATCTCCCACCTGAGACCCACACCTGGTGGCAGGGCTTCCGTTCCCTCCTCCCGGCCCCCGGCCGCCGCCATGCTGTTCCCTGTGGTTCGGTGGGGGGTCGTGCCGTGCCTGTCCCTCCGCCCGCCGTGCTCAGGGCTCTTCTGTGCTGTAGCCCCTGCAGCGGCTTCTCCTCTTCCGTGGCCGAGTCGTGTCCCTTTGTGCGCATCGCATCTTGTTTGCTCATTGATTCTGTCGATGGAGTTTTAGGTTGTTCCCACCGCTTGGCTATTGTGACTAATGCGGCTGTGACCCTGGTGCGCAAATATCTCCCCAAAACCCCGATTTCCCTCTTTTGGATTCATACCCAGAAGTGGGGTCATTGGTGGCTCTGTTCCTAATGTCTGAGGAGCCTCGTCCTGACTCCTGTAGTGGGTTTACCTTTCTCTACTCCCAGCAGCAGTGCGAGGGTCCCACTCTCTCCCCATCCTCACCCACATCGATTCTATCTCGGGGCGGGTGGGGGGGACGGTTTAAATGGACATTCTAACTGGTGTGAAGGGATATCTTGTTGAGGTGTTGATGAACGCTTTCCTGATGATTTCTGATGTGGAGTGTTTTTCCATGTATCTGTCGGACATTTTTGGGGGGTCTTTTGGGGGGAAGTGTCTAAGTCCTTTGTCCATTTTTTAAATTGGGTTAATTTGTTTTGTTTTTTTAAAATATAGTATTGATTTCAGAGAGGAAGGGACGGGGAGAGAGAAAGAGAAACATCACTGATGAGAGAGAATCATGGATTGGCTGCCTCCTGCACACCCCCCACTGGGGATCAAGCCCGCAACCCGGGCATGTGCCCTTGGCTGGAATCGAACATGGAACCCTTCAGTCCGCAGGCCGACGTTCTATCCACTGAGCCACACCAGCTAGGGATTAATTTG
The DNA here is from genome assembly GCF_964212035.1 of Myotis nattereri. Lineage (NCBI taxonomy): Eukaryota > Metazoa > Chordata > Mammalia > Chiroptera > Vespertilionidae > Myotis > Myotis nattereri. Next base: position 1,009,607 of record NC_138097.1, on the reverse strand, counting down.
GTTTTTTGCTCTTGAGCTGTAGGGATTTCGTTGACATTAGCTGCCACATCTCCATGCCCGTCTCTGATGAAATCATGTCTGCCACTCAGCCTGGTCCTCCCGCCCTACCATTCCTGTCTCACCGGTCTGCTCCCCCACCTTCCCGTGGTTTCTGAAATACACTCAGACCCAACGTAGACACGTCCTTAAGAGCCCAGGTCAAGTCAGAGTCCCCGAGGCCTCTCCAGACCACAGCCGGCCGTGTTTTGGGTTAACTGACCTTCACCACCTCCCTCCCCAGGACTTCCCAAGCCACCTTGCCACACCGTCGGGGGCAGAGCTGCCCTGTGGGCCGGCGTGGGCTCTGCCGCCGGGAGCACGTGCAGGGGGCGGGGTCTGAGTGCACACGACGCGGGCAACCCCAAGAGGGAAAGAGGAGCCGACGGGGCCGGGATTGGCACAGACAGGTGTGCATGGCAAGGTCGTGACGGTGCCCTGCTGGGCTCTGCCGGCGGGAGAGGCAGGTGTGTGCTGGGAGCCAGAGAGAAGCTGAGCTCACCTCGCCGTCCTGCAGGCCGTCAGCACCGCTGACTCAGAACACCCTGTTCCAGAGAGTTCTCGCTGCCCCCTGCGTGTCCTGGCCCGCAGGCTGCAGGAGCTGCCCGGCCACCCTGCGCTGGAGGCCACCCAGGAGTCCCGGGGCAGCCTTCAGGGGCCAACACCACGGGCAGGAAGTCTGGGCCCACGGGACAGAGTGTCCCAGAGCCTGAGGACACCGGGTTGGACATGCGACGTGGCTCCTGAGCTCCATCCGCTCCCTGCCAGCAGCTGCAGGACCTTTTCCTGGGCCTCCCAGCCCCGTGGTTCTCCCCTCGTGACCTCCATCCTTCTGCATGGACGCCCCACACCTCTCACAGTGGTGGGAGCCCCTGCCTCCCGCCCCGAGCCCAGCTGTCTGCTCTGGTCGGAGGATGCTGTGGCCATTTCCGGTTCCTGTGGGCCCTGGGGGGTTCCAGCCCACGGGCCGGTTCTCTGGCCTCGATCGTGTCCTGTTGGAACGTCCCGAGGAGATCAAAGCCTGCCCTCACGTAGACCAGGGACGCTGACCACGTGGCCCGGCCTCCCTATGACCTCCTCCCCTCCTCCAGACGTCACATACGGGGATACGGCTCCCCCGCCGGGCCGGTGTGTAGGATCACCGGATGCTTAAACAAAGAAAGGAAGGCCCTAACTCAGTGGTTCTCAACCTTCTGGCCCTTTAAATACAGTTCCTCATGTGGTGACCCAACCATAACATTATTTTTGTTGCTACTTCATAACTGTCATGTTGCTACTGTTATGAATCGTCATGTAAATATCTGATATGCAGGATGGTCTTAGGCGACCCCTGTGAAACTTCTCATCGATACTTCTAACTCTCATCGATACTTCTAACTCTCTCATCGATACTTCTAACTCTCTGTCCCTCTCCCTTCCTCTCTGTAAAAAATCAGTAAAATATATTTTTTTAAAAAAAAAGGAAAGAAAAGAAAGGAAGGAAAAACAAGACCGTAGGCCCTGTCCCTGGAGTCACTGAGCTGGGTTGTGGCTGGACTGGGTCTGACGTTTTTGCGATGACCCTGTGCCTGCGATCAGAACACGGAGCTCTGGGGGGCGGGGGACGGGCCTCCTCTGTCCGACCTGTGCCTGTGAGTGTCCTAGAATGGTCACGCGTTTCCTTAGACATCAGAGAGCGAACAGATGTCCCTAAAACAAACGCAGGCTTCAGAGGGGTCCGTCCTTCAGAAACCGTCACCCCATCCTGTGTTCCTCTTCCCACAGGCGGCCTGGACCTCATCTTCATGCCGGGGCTCGGGTTCGACAAGCAAGGCAACCGGCTGGGCCGGGGCCGGGGCTACTACGACACCTTCCTGAGGCGCTGTGAGCAGCACCAGCAGGCGAAGCCCTACACCATGGCCTTGGCGTTCAAGGAGCAGATTTGCGATCAGGTCCCCGTGGACGCACATGACGTGAAGGTAGATGAAGTCCTCTACGAAGACACCCCCTGAGTCCCGCTGCCGCAGCCCGACGCTCGGGGTGCGGGCCTGAGAGAGGGGCCCACAGAAGATGTGCCTGTCCCGTCCGGGGTCCGTCAAAATTGCACACCACTGGGAACACGGTCTGCATTGTTTTATTATAATTATAAGATACATAACCCAAAATCACCTTTAAAATTAATAGAGCGGCCCTGGCCGGTTTGCCCTAGTGGATAGAGCGTCGGCCTGCAGACTGAAGGGTCCCAGGTTCGATTCCGGGTCAGGGCTCCTGCCTGGGTTGTGGGCTTGATCCCCAGTGTGGGGCATGCAGGAGGCAGCTGATCCATGATTCTCTCTCATCACTGATGTTTCTATCTCTCTCCCTCTCCCTTCCTCTCTGAAATCAATAAAAAATATTTTAAAAAAATTAATAGAGTTTTCGGTGGCTGTGAAGCTCGGGAGAGCCGGCCGGGCCAAGGGCGTCGGATCTCATTGTCCTCCCAGCGATTCAACCCTCCCCTGCAGGCCCTCAATGAAACCGGTTGATCCCAAAATTAATTAAATTAAACGAATAGACTTGGGTAGAGTAGAACATGAATTAAAATGGAGGCCCTCATCATAGGGTCTTGAGCTTAATTTCCCGGTGAGAAGGTGACAAGTCCAATTCTCTGCTTTTCCGTGTAAGTAGATAATTGTGAGGAAGTGTGCTCTGACTCAGGGAGGAAGGCGAGCTCCCGGAGCGGACGCTGTCCAGGGTCCTGCGCGGGCGCCGCCTCTGGCAGGTACGTGCACGCTCACCGTGACGAGTGATTTGTTGTGTTGGCTTTAGGCACAGCGACCCTCAAGCATATTGTGCTCACACTTGCGTAGCTAACTGGACTTACAGTGGCTGTTTCAGATTTTTTTTTTTTGGATGAGTTCATTAAATAAATTCAGGATATTTTCACCCGTATTCTTTGGATGATAGCTTACTATTTGATGTTTTAGGTCCAAATTTTTTTTTAAAAAAAGCACTTTAAAAATGTCCATTGACCTCATGTTGGACTTTCCCAGCACAGTGTGGGCAGTGAGGGGCGGGAGGGAGGCGGTTCTGTGAGCTGTGAGGTCATATGACCGCGCGGCTTACACATCGGAGGGCTGACTTCAGCCGTGAGTCAGGTGCCGTGCTCACAGCGCTGGCTGGCGATCGATCCGAACTGGCTAAGCCAGCGGTTCTCAACCTGTGGGTCGCGACCCCTTTGGCGGTCGAACGACCCTTTCACAGGGGTCGCCTAAGACCATCCTGCCTATCAGATATTTACATGACGATTCATAACAGTAGCAGCATGACAGTTATAAAGTAGCAACAAAAATAATGTTATGGTTGGGTCACAGCATGAGGAACTGTATTTAAAGGGCCAGAAGGTTGAGAACCACTGGGTTAAGCAGTAAAGGGTCTGAGCCGCTTTAGCTCCGTGGAGCTGTTCTCCTCCCACCCAAGGGGGTGTCACACGTCCCCCCCAGCCACTCGCGTGCAGGCAGCTGCTGAGGGTCAGGGACTGAGGGCTGCAGGGCCTCCCTGGACGGGGACCTTCCCCAGTGTCCCCTCCTGGGCCGTGGTCTGTGCAGAGGGTGTTGGGAACGGGGAACGAACCTGGCCACGCAGGCGGTGACCCTGAACCTTTGATCAGGGCACAGGCAGAGGCCGGGAAGGGCCTGGAGCCCGGGAACAAGGCGCCACGTGAGGGTGTCGGGTTAGGGGGCCGTCCCGGAGGGGGGCCAGCAATGAGACCCACACAGAACACCCGTGAGAGCTGGGCCCCACGTGTGTCCACGCTGCTGCCCGTCTGTGGTCCGAGCCTGATTTCACAGGAAAGTAAACTGTGAAGTGCTGATCCACCTGTCACACCAATCAGAGCAGCACGCGTTGATCTCAGAGCCCTGCAGAGGGGTGGTCAGCAGGCAGGCGGGGTGGCCCAGGTGGAGGCTCACGTCCTGGTCCCAACTTTTCTCGCCGAGATCATCGGGAAACCCGTTCATCCCATCGCACTGTGATCGCGTGTTTACAGGCCACTCTCTCCACCAGCCCGCAGGCTCCTCGGGGGCAAATTCTCTGCTAATCATGTGGTTTGCCCCCGTCCCCCCCACAGTCCCCACCCAGGGCACACAGCCAGCGACTTCCTGCTGAAGGGATGGGCCCGTGTGCGTGTCGCTGTGGCATCAGAAGCTTTCTCGGAGGGAGAAGCCAAATGCACCGGCCGAGGCTGGCTCTCCCAGCAGAGGGTGCCCGGCTCCCCCGTCGCCAAAGGACAGGGTGGCAATGGCAGGAACCTCAGACATTTCCCAGGGCCCAGCAGGGTGCATCCCCCAAACGGCAGACTGGTTTGCCGGCCAGTTCTTGTCCCCCACGCAGCCAGGAGCACAGCTGGCCAGATGTGCCAGAGGGCCTTCCAGCCGGGGCAGGAGACCAGGGTCTGGCGGAGGCAGAGCTGGCACAAACCTGCCCGTCAGCGGGGAGATGGGAGGGGACAGGGTCCTGTTCTGGCCAGAGCCCTCCCACAGAATGCAGGAGGCCAGGGAAATGAAGTGCGTTTATCTGCGTATATTAGCGTGTGCGTATTTCCCACCTCTGTGAGCGTCACTGTGCCCTTTTATGGGGGAAGCAGGCCAAGGGCCTCGTCCAAGTGAGTGGTGGCTCAGGGTTTGAACCAGGATTTCCCAGCCCCTGCTCTATCCACTGCCCTGCACTCCCATGTTCCTTGGGGAGGGAGTACCATGGCTCTTCCTGATTCCCCGGGAGCTCTCCAGGGTCCTGGCTGCCCGCTTAGGCTGGGCCTGGCTGCATGAGTTCCCTCCTGGCCTGAGCCCACAGCCTCCGCGGGCCTGGGGCAGGTTTGCGGCTAGGAAGCCTGGGGAGAGGGTGTTGGCCTCTCCTGTTTCTCCTTCTCTCAGATTCTTCACTCGCTGGGTCCGCCGAGCACAGCTTCTCGGCTCTCCCGTTTCCTCTTAAGAATCAGCAAGTGCGCCCGGCCGGTGTGGCTCAGTGGTTGAGCCAGGAGGTCACAGTTCGATTCCCAGTCAGGGCACAGGCCCAGGTTGTGGGTTCCATTCCCCTGTAGGGGGTGTGCAGGAGGCAGCCGATCATTGATCCTCTCTCATCATTGATGTTTCTCTCTCTCTCTCTCTCTTTCTCTCCCTCTCACTTCCTCTCTGAAATCAATAAACATATGTGTGGGTTTTTTTTGTTGTTTTTTCTTTTGTTTTCTTTTTAAAGAAGAGTCAGCAAGTGCTTGAAGGCACAGCCGTGCCCAGCAGCAGGCCCGCCTCTGTGGTTTCCTGTCTCTCTGACCCCGGTGGCCTCCCCACGTCGGATAGCTCTCTGATGTTCCTAAGCAGAACTCTAAGGAAAGACGGTCTTGTCCGTTAGTCCTACTTGTTTCCGATAGAAGAGTTGCCCTGCATGAGCGATTCTGCCGCAGGCGGAGCTGGAGCCGGTTGCTGTCGATTCCCGTTCTCCTTGGGAGGTTGAGTGTGAGGGTCGCCAGCTCGTAAGACCCGCCACAGGCCCTGGTGGGAAGGGGCTGGCTTTCTGGTTCCGTCGCTGGCGCAGTCTCGGTCTGAGACAGATGCCAGCTGTACTCTGGTGGCCTGTGCGTATTCCAGGGACCCCGTGACCCCCTGGCCGGTGACCCCCCGGCCCGGTGAACCCCTGCCCGGTGACCCCCCTGCCCGGTGACCCCCCTGCCCGGTGACCCCCTGCCCGGTGACCCCTGCCCTGTGACCCCCCTGCCTGGTGACCCCCCTGCCCGGTGACGCCCCTGCCCAGTGACCCCCTGCCCGGTGACCCCCCTGCCCGGTGACCCCTGCCCCGTGACCCCTGCCCCGTGACCCCCCTGCTCGGTGACCCCCCTGCCCGGTGACCCCCCTGCCCAGTGACCCCCTGCCCGGTGACCCCCCTGCCCGGTGACCCCTGCCCCGTGACCCCCCTGCTCGGTGACCCCCCTGCCCGGTGACCCCCCTGCCCAGTGACCCCCTGCCCGGTGACCCCCCTGCCCGGTGACCCCTGCCCCGTGACCCCTGCCCCGTGACCCCCCTGCTCGGTGACCCCCCTGCCCGGTGACCCCTGCCCAGTGGACCCTGTCTGTTGGCAGGATGGGCCTGGCTGCCCTGCTGTGCAGTGAGCGGGGCCAGGGCTGCCGTCTGCCACCACCTCCCAGCCTGCTTTGCATCCTGCAGCTCCCAGTGTGGGAGCTGCCTTTGCTAAATTATTTCCACTTTCTTCCTCAGACGTTTTAATCAGAGATGAAAAACGATGGGTCTTTTGCCAGCATTTCAGCCTAAGAGGCTGCCGTTTGCCTCTTACGGGCACATCCATTTGCAGCGACTTTCGTGCAGAAGGCAGAGCGACACTGCGGACGGGGACCCAGAACCTGGGGATCGGGTGGGCCCAGCGTCCTGGGTGGCCCAGGGGCTGTAGGGGACGCTTGCCACCTCCCCTCCTCCCTCCACGGACGCAAGTTCCCTTTGCCCGCGCGAGTGTATCTGCTTCCCATCCTCCAACGCGCCCGTCGCAGGGTGGCGGGCTGTCCCCCACTCCTCCTGAGGTCTTCTCTGACCCCCTGGCTCCTCTGCCCCCTCCCTGCAGGTTCCCACCCTCCTGCAGAGGCCCTGGTAGGACTTTCCTGCATGAAATTTTAAAATATATATATCTTTATTGATTTCAGAGAAGAAGGGAAAGAGCGATAGAAATGTCAATGGTGAGAGAGAATCATGGATCGGCTGCCTCCTGCACGCCCCCTACTGGGGATGGAGCCCAAAACCCTGGCATGTGCCCTGACCGGGAATTGAACCGTGACCTCCTGGTTCATAAGTAAATGCTCAACCCCTGAGCCACGCCAGCCGGGCCCTGCATGAACTTCTTGCCCTGGTTTCCTCTCTCACAACTGTTTTCTCTCCTCCTCACTACATTCCCCTCCTCCCTTCTTCCTCCTCCCTCTTTCAGAATCCGGGCAGCGGCTGCAGCACGGCCTCGTACCCACTCCTCTGTCACTCCATGCCCGGCTCTCTCCGGCTCAGACGGTGGGCAGAGCTGTCAGAGTCCCTTTCTCGGGCCGCAGAGCGAGACCAGTCTCCCGAGGTCTCTGGGTCGGCAGGATGGGCCCATCCCGGCTCCCACTGTCCCAACCCCGGGCTGCCCACAGATGCCACTCAAATCCGTAACAAAGTCCTGCACCCCGCCCGTGGGAAGAGAAAAGGACACGCCAAGGTCCTTCATGAGGGACACAAGTAGCCGCTCACACGTGAGAGAGACTTACTTCCATGTGTCATCCCGGAAACGCGAATGAGACCATGTGAGTGGTGAAAGCTGGTCGGGACGGCGATGTTTGGGTGCCAGCCATGACGCAGCACGTGGGGACTCAGGTACTGCTGCGAGAGTGTAAGCTCTTCAGAGCAGTTGGCAAAATGGAACAAAAATCTACTCTTCCACGACTGCAGGCCCTGCGTTCCCACGCTCAGGCGTTCATCCCCGTGAAATAAGAGTGAGCTGTTGGCAGAGGGTTTTGCCCAGGTTGTCAAGCGTGGGCAGCTTTCCTAGTGGCACACGGTGCCATCCGGTGCCACAGGCAGGCGATAGACAGAAGGGGCTGGTACTCCCGTCGGCACTGAAAATCGTCGACAGATACTTAAAGGGGAGGATTGTTCAAGTCCTAAATCTTAGAAAGAAACAGGTTACAACCTCCATGCCGCAATAATTGCATTTTGTGGCAAGAAAATCAATGAAACAATATGTACTGGCATGTTCACCTGGCTACAGCTCGTGTTTTATCAGACACAAAGATCTAAGAAATGCTTATTTAAAAAAAAGAGAGAAGCGAGCCCAGCCGGTGTGGCTCGGGTTGAGCGTCGACCTAGGAACCAGGAGGTCACAGTTCAATTCCCAGTCAAGGGTACATGCCGAGGTTGTGGGCTTGATCCCCAGCAGGGGGCGTGCAGGAGGCAGCCAATTGATGATTCTCTCTCATCACTGATGTTTCTCTCTCTCGCCTTCCTTCTCCCTTCCTCTCTGAAATCAATTCTATCCTATATAATAAAAGGCTCATATGCAAATCGATTAAAGGCGGAACATCCGGTTGCTATGATGCGCACTGACCAACCGGGGGCAGACGCTCAATGTAGGAGCTGCCCCCGGGTGGTCAGTGCACTCCCACAGGGGGAGTGCCACTCAGCCAGAAGCCGGGCTCACAGCTGGCGAGCGCAACGGAAATGGCGGGAGCCTCTCCCACCTCTGCAGCGCTAAGGATGTCCAGCTGCCCAACACCCACCATGGGCAGTGGGCCTAAGCCGTCAGTCAGACATTCCCCCGAGGGCTCCTGGGCTGTGAGAGGGCACAGACCCAGCTGAGAGACACCCCCCTCCAAGTGCATGAATTTCGTGCACTGGGCCTCTAGTAAAAATATACTTAAAAGTAAATGTAAAAAGAGAAGAAGCAGGAATCCTGATTGTGACCTGTGGGAAGAGTGGGCTGCGTTCCAGGCCCCAATCTGCCTCTGCCCTGAGGCCTGAGGTCACCTTGGTCCTCAAGGGGCAGTCCCTTCATCCGACAGACAGACTGCCCTCGCCCGTGAATAGCACCCACCTGTGCTGAGGGCTTTACTGATCACAGATCCCACTTTACAGTGTTGTTTTATGTTGTGCTCACACCGCACCTTGTGGGGCTGATGGACTGAGATCAGCACTTAGTAGGCTTTTTATCGGCAGTTGATAAATAATCCCATCACCTTTCCACCTGTGGGGGTCATGGAGGGCAAGGATTCGAAGGACCCAGAGCAGCCAGGCCGGTGACCTGGCGAGGTGGCCGAGTTACAGCTGAGCAGGACCTGGGAGGCAGGCAGTCCGCACGGCTGGGTCCAGGGCCAGTTACTCACGGAGGATGAGGGGTTGGCAGCAAGCGCTGGCCGGGCCTGGGGTGTGGGAAAAGCCAGAGAGCAGTGGCAGGGAGCTGCTGGGGGTGCAGGGCTGTCCAAGGGGTGGCCCAGCGGGAGGCTTGGGGCAGGGTGCTGGGACTTGCAGGCCCCTTTAAGAGTGTGGGAGCAGCCCAGCTGGTGTGGCTCAGTAGTTGAGCATTGACCTGTGAACCAGGAGGTCATGGTTTGATTCCCAGTCAGGGCACATGCCCGGGTTTCGGGCTCGAGCCCCAGTGTGGGCTGAGCAGGAGGCAGCCGATCCAAGATTCTCTCTCCTCATTGATGCATTTGTCTCTCTCTCCCTCTCCCTTCCTCTCTGAAATCAATAAAAATATTTATATTTTTTAATAAATTGCCAAAACCGGTTTGGCTCAGTGGATAGAGCATCGGCCTGTGGACTGAAGGGTCCCGGGTTCGATTCCGGTCAAGGGCATGGACCTGGGTTGCAGGCACATCCCCAGTAGGAGGTGTACAGGAGGCAGCTGATCGATGTTTCTCTCTCATCGGTGTTTCTAACTATCCCTCTCCCTTCCTCTCTGTAAAAAATCAATAAAATATATTTTAAAAAATAAAAAGTAAACAAGAATTGCACACTGTGCATGCTGAACAAAATCAGCGTTCTAGATTGGAATAGAAGCAGGATGGGTGTCAGGCGAGCCCCAGCGTGTCTCTGCACAGCAAGGATGAAAGACGACGGGGGGGGGGGGGGGGAGGTGGGAGGGGGGCCGTGGGGGGCGGGGAGCGTGAGAGCACTGGTCCTCCCTCCCCCCAGAAAGCTGCTCTTTCTCAGCTGAAATGTCACGCCAGGCGCTCCTAGCTCCGTCTCCCTCTAAATGGGCCTTTCTCCCATGGCTCTCACCGGTCCCCTCCCCCGAATCCCCTTCTTGACAAATACCCGACGCAGGAGACCATAACAGCTTCCTTTATAAACAATCCTTTCTGACTGTTGAGGGGGGAAGTAAAGGGGGGAAGGATAATTGAAAAATACGTAATTACCCGGAGACGGCATTAGCGCCCAGCAGGGACCTCCATCCTGCAGAACTCACCGAGGCCTCTCCCAAGAAGCCTATGGACCAATGCCACGGGGACTCGCTCTCTGAGTGATTGATTAGAAGGGCTTTCCCGGCTGCTTTGGTCCAAGTGCTCCCCTCTCCGGGAGACGGAGTCCACAGGGAAGACGAGGTGCAGGGATTTAAAGGAGCAGAGAGCCCTGGCCAGTGTGGCTCAGTGGATAGAGCGTTGGCCTGCGGACGGAAGGGTCCCGGGTTCGATTCCGGTCAAGGGCACAGACCTCGGTTGCAGGCCCAGGCCCTGGTCGGGGCACATGCAGGAGGCAGCCCATCCATGTGTTTCTCTCACATCGATGTTTCTGTCTGTCTCTCTCTCTCTATCCCGCTCTCTCTAAATCAGTGGGAAAATATTTTCTGCTGCAGCCAGATGGGCTGGGAAGAGATGGGCATGGCTGAGCGTCTGGCTGCGGGAGAGATGGGGATGGGGTGGGGTGGTGGGAGGCCTGGAGGAGGAGGAGGAGGGACAGTGACAGCACCTGGTCTCGTCCCCTCTCCCCGGGGGTCCCTCTTCCAGCCCCTGCCCTACCGCACTATTTCAAGCCACTTTTTTAATAAAAAAATACATTTCTATTGATGTCAGAGAGGAAGGGAGAGGGAGAGAGAGAGAAACATCGGCGATGAGAGAGAATAATGGATCAGCTGCCTCCTGCACGCCCCACACTGGGGATGGAGCCCGCAGCCCGGGCCTGTGCCCTGACCAGGAATCGAACCGTGACCTCCCGGTTCATAGGTCGACGCTCAGCCGTGGAGCCACGCCGGCCGGGCAATTCCTCTTCGTTTTAAAATAATGCCCGTGGCTGCTGTGCGTCGGGCAGAGAGTTGTTTGCGGCCTCCAGCTGTGTCCCATCCGGCTTCCCCTGAGCGGCTCGGTCACAGCGGAACAGAAGGAAGTCAGCCCTCCTGGGCCGTGCGTGTTGGCTGTGCGGTGCTGTGGCTGGTGCCCAGATGGGGGGCCCTTGTGGGGTTCAGAGCAAACGCCTGCAAGTCCTTCTCTTGGGTTGGGCCTTACACCTCACTCACGTTTACCTGGAAGCAGAGCAAGGGCATTGGGGGGGGGGGTGCTGGCATCCAGTGGGTTGGGTCCCGGGATGCTGCTGACCATGGCAGTGCACCGGGCAGCACCACGTATCAGTGATGCCACTGGGGAAGCCCTGCCCAGGCTTGCCATGTGTGTGCACGCACACATGTATGTGTGCACATGTGCACATGCATGTGTGCATATGCGAGCATGTGCACGTGTTTGTGCATGTGTATGTGCGCGCACGTGTGCATGTTTGTGCTTGTGTGTGCATGTGCATTGCATGTTTGTGCTTGTGTGCACGTGCACATGTGTGCATGTATGTGTGCACGCGCATGCATGTGTGTGCGAGACCAAGGCCAGGGGTCCTGGCTGGATTCCTCACCCTTGGACGGGAGTAGTCGGGTAGCAGCAGTAAACAGCGACTTTGCAATAAGATGGAGGCATGAAAGGTTATTGAGAGGGAGGTTGAACCTCTGAGGTCCAGATGAAGGAACCTTCTATTCTCAGCGGAAAACCAAACATTGAAACCATGAAAACCTCACCGAGGGGCTTCAGGCAGCTCCGCACACACATGCAACATACACTCATCTGCCCCCCGCCCCCTTCCCCACCCTCTAAACCAGGAATCCCTTTGTCTAAGGCAGCGGTTCTCAACCTTCTGGCCCTTTAAATACAGTTCCTCATGTTGTGACCCAACCATAACATTATTTTCGTTGCTACTTCGTAACTGTCATGTTGCTACTGTTATGAATCGTCACGTAAATATCTGATATGCAGGATGGGCTTAGGCGACCCCTGTTAAAGGGTCGTTCGACCGCCAAAGGGGTCGCGACCCACAGGTTGAGAACCACTGGCCAAAGGGGTCGCGACCCCCAGGTTGAGAACCGCTGGCTTAAGGGGATGTGTGGGCCATTATGCGTGCGGTTATTCCCCGCCGCGTGGGGCGTCCTGGCTGTAGAGCGATGATGTGTAGTTGCTCTCCCGCCCCCGCCGCCCTGAGCGAGGTGCGGTGAACGCTCGGAGCGTGCTCCCAGCAAACGCAATCCGCACATGCTCTCTCGGTGATGGCACTGCAGACGGGGCTCGTTACATCCGGCTCAATTCCAGAAGCGCCCGTGGCACAGACCCCTCTCAGGGCCTCGCTGTGCTCGGGTCCCTGGTTTAATTAAAAATAGTCCACGCCTCCCAGCCGGCGTGGCTCAGTGGCTGAGCGTCCACCTAGGAACCAGGAGGTCAGGGTTCGATTCCCATCAGGGCACAGGCCCGGGTTGTGGGCTCGATCCCCAGTGGGGGGCGTGCAGTAGGCAGCCGATCCGTGATTCTCTCTCATCATCGATGTTTCTCTCTCATCATCGATGTTTCTCTCTCATCATCGATGTTTCTCTCTCATCATCGATGTTTCTCTCTCTCTCTCTCTCTCTCTCTCTCTCTCTCTCTCTCTCTCTCCCTTCCTCTCTGACATCAATACAAATATATTAAAAAATACACATACATCTGTGCAGCCTCAGGTCTCCTGTCACTCGTGTGGCTGGTCCTGGATGTGGGGGAAGGGCAGTTATTACGATGCCCATCCGGCCACGGACAGGCCTCTCCCTCCTCCCATGCCCTTTGCACAGGTGCCTGGATGTGTGAGTGCGAGTGTGGGGGGAGGGGTGGAGAGCAGGGGCGCCCAGCCCACGCTCCCCTGTCACACCTGCCTGAGACTCCCTACCACCTGAGCTTCCTCTCTGAAATCAATAAAAATATATTTTAAAGAAAAAGAGGGTGGATGAGAGGGGTTCCTTGCCTCTGAGGGGTTGTGCTGAGTGAGCAGGGAGGCAGGCACTGGCCCACCTCGTCCCCCCTCTGCAGGGGACACAGTGGTTGAACCTGGGCTGTGCCAGCCAAGGATCCGAGATGGTGTCTTTGTGGCTCCACGTTCCCCGCCAGGCACTGGAGCCCCCTCATCATCCTCTAAGGAACAAAGAGCAGAAAGCGCGGCTGCATCAGAAGGCAAGCCGTTCACCAGGGCACCCTGACCGCATACGACTGAGGGAGTCCGAGATGGTCACTCGGGCCCCCAGACCGCCAGCCGCACGCAGGGTGTCTGCGCTCTGCCGGGGCACACTGACCCGACAGCCTCGGTTCTCAGAGCTCAAGTTGTCTCCCCTAAAACCAAGAGAACAGGAACCCCGTGGCCACCGTCTCCCCACCTGAGGGCAGAGCCCTTTTACACAGAGACACGTCGAATGGGTGGGACTCAGAGCAGCCGTGAGTGCTCTGGGAAGCGATTTGTAAACCAGTAAATGTAACAGAATTGGATCCATTTCTTCGAAAATATACTTTGGCAAACACTGACGTCTAACAACTCTCTTCCAGTCGTTGGGAGGCAGAGCTAGGGACAAGCTAGCATGTGAGCTAGTAGGAACGATGGTGAATACCTCCTGTCGCTTATGTCACAACTAGAGGCCTGGTGCATGAATTCATGCCCGGGGGAGGGCCAATCAGGCCAGCTGGGGGGGGGGGGCATGGCTGTTGGCCAGCCAGCCCCACCCCCTGGTCAAACTCCCAGTCCAACTCCCAGTCAAGGGGACAAATTGCATAATAGCCTTTTATTATATAGGATGTGACAAGAGCCACCTGGAATCTTCTTTTATGATACTTTTTAAAAATATAGATTTTTATTGATTTCAGAGAGGAAGGGAGAGGGAGAGAGAAACATCCATGATGAGAAGGAATCCTGGACCGGCTGCCTCCTGCACGCCCCACACTGGGGACCGAGCCTGCAACCCGGGCCCGTGCCCTGACTGGGAATCGAACCCTGACCTCCTGGTTCACTGAGCCTCGTGAATGGGGCCAGGGGCTGCCTTTGAACTTGTTCAGCTATAATTCCGGCTTTCCAGCTGTCAGGCCCCGTGCCCCATCCCCCCACCCCCAGTAAGGAATGGCCATTGTCCAGGCCCTGATACAAGTCCAGAAAGTTCCAGTTGCCTGCAGGGCCTTCCCAGTTGTGAGTGACAGGGAACCCGGCGTCCGGGGCGTCTGCGTGGCCTGCAGGCCGCTTGCTGCCTCACTGTTGTTCACCGCCTTTCCCTGTGTGCCTCGGGGTTCCCTTTGGGGTTCCCTGCCCACCGAAGTCTCAGTCCTCAGCCTCCTCACTTCATCTCGGGGCGGGGCCTGGAGCGAGGGAGGAGGAGGAGGAGGAGGAGGAGGAGGAGGAGGAGGAGGAAGCCATGGTCCCCTCCCACTGGCCAGCTCCGACCATGGAGAGCGAGCTGCAGGCTCATGGGCTCCTCGGGTGGGCTCTGTCCCCAGATCCAGGCCAGTGCTCACGACGAGACTGTGGACGAAAGGGGCCACGTGCTGACCCGACAGCTCAGGGGGGGCCCGCGGGCGGCCTTGCAGACTCAGAGACCTCAGGTCACCACACAGGAGGGTCTGACGTTAAACTTGAACTAGAAGCAGTGGTGGTGGGGTCACCTCCTAGGCCGGTATCTTCCCTGACAAGGGCAGCCTTTGCCTTCACGGAGCCTGTCTGTCTTTTTGCGTCTGTGGTAACACACCCTGAAATGTCTGGGTGCCTGGTAACGTCCCTTTTTCTGGACCCCCCGGGGCAGAGCCTAATGTGCTGGGCGCAGGACAGAGACCACAGATCCCCTCACTGTCATGTTCATTGTCTCCGCACCCACCTAAGCACGTGTCCATCATTTTACCTTTTATCCAATCCCAGGGGTTCCCGCTTTGCTTGCTCCCAACTCCCTGATCCATCCCCAATGGATCTCATGTCACCACCTACGTCCTTCCTTTGAATGCAACGCATAAACACAGATGGAACCCCCATTCTCCGGAGCTTTATCCCAATCCGTTGAGGTTCTGCTTCCCGGCAACTGTCGACAGTTTGGCTCAAACAAACTCACAGAAATTCTCTGCAGGTTTCCATGGTTTTTTACGTGAACAAGATCCTGTGTGGCTGTAGGACTGAGGCTCCCTTTTGCTCGCTGGCTGGTGGCCAGGGTTTTTGTCAGCTTCCAGAGGCTGCTTGCATTCCCCCCCCTCACACACACACACACACACTCACACACACACACACTCACACTCACACTCACACACACACACACTCACTCATACACACACGCACTCTCACACACACACACACACACACACACACACACACACACACGTGCCCCGCTCCGTCTTCAAGCGGGGGAGGCGTGGAGACACCCACAGTTCCTCTCACTGACCTTGAGCACGGGCCCCTCACCTCGGGACGCTCGGCACTCTGCTGGGGTCCAGCCGTCAGTCCCTCCTTGTCGGGCACTGGGGATGGAGCCCTGAGTCCTCCAGGGATCAATAGCGTAAGCAGGATGGCCGCATGGAGAGGGCCAGCCCGCCCCTGGGCTGGGCACCGGGCAGCACAGGGCGCATGGCAAATGCCAAGATGCAATGTGTAGGCCAGTGACGGCGAACCTTTTGAGCTCGGCGTGTCAGCATTTGGAAAAACCCTAACTTAACTCTGGTGCCGTGTCACATAGAGACATTTTTTGATATCTGCAACCATAGTAAAACTCATATTTTTGATATTTATTTTGTATATTTAAATGCCATTTAACAAAGAAAAATCAACCCAAAAAATGAGTGTCATAGGTTCGCCGTCACTGGTGTAGGGCCCTGGGCATCCCTCTGGGATCAGGCCACGATCCTAGACCGAAGCCTAGATCAACGACACGCAGAGAAAAACGTCTTTCCCCTTTAAGTCCGGCCTTCCTCTTATTCAGGAAAAATAACGAAATCTCCGAGCACAAAAGCTCCGCACCATCGATTCGGCCTCATCTCAGATGCAGGGACTTATAATGGCTTCTCCCCTCGTCGCCAAGGCCCCTTAATGGCTTTTTACAAATTATCTGTTGTACGAACAACATGAACGGAGAGCAACGGGGGAAAGAGAAGCCAACCCCTGCTGTGACCGCGACAATAAAGCAAGATCCTTACCCTTTTTTATGTGTTTGCGCGAGCTTCTGCCGGTGTGCACACGAAGTCAATCCTAGAACAGACATCCTTCGCATGAGTCCGTCACAGGCATGACCTGTGTTTATCGCGTCATCGTCATCGGAATACTGTATTTTTAAAAATACATATATATATTTTTTATTTCAGAGAGGACGGGAGAGGGAGAGGGAGAGAGAGAAACATCCATGATGAGAGAATCATGGACCGGCTGCCTCCTGCACGCCCCACACTGGGGATGGAGCCCGCAACCCGGGCCTGTGCCCTGACTGGGAATCGAACCCTGACCTCCTGGTTCATAGGTCGATGCTCAACCACTGAACCACACGGGCCCAGGGCTCATCTTTTCTATTTTATTTTTAAAAATATTTTTATTGATTTTTTATAGAGAGGAAGGGAGAGGGAGAGAGAGTTAGAAACATCCATCAGCTGCCTCCTGCACACCCCCTACTGGGGATGTGCCCGCAACCAAGGTACAGGCCCTTGACCGGAATCGAACCCGGGACCCTTCAGTCCGCAGGCCGACGTTCTATCCACTGAGCCACACCGGTCAGGGCTCATCTTATTTTTGATGACGTAGCATCTATGACACCGAACATCCCACACGCTTAGAAACATATCCTGGGACCCTGGTATGTCTGCATGTGTCTGCTGCGTGTGAGGTGAATTCCCTGGTCTTTATCTTCCACCCGCCGCTAAGCATCCATATCTGTGATTTGTGCAGAATCGGACACAAACGTCAAGTTCCCTCTTTCCAGTGGAATGTAGATTTTTCCATTGAAAGGCAAGTCCTTCATTTCTAAATGCTAACTCGGGTGGCAGTTTTAAAGAATCCCAGAGGCTTAAATTAGGAGACTGAGAATTTTAAAAAGACAGCCAGACCAGCCAAGATGCCTCGCAGAGCCCCAAGCCTTGCATTTGGTTATAAATGAACCGCATTTTCATTCCTCATAAGCCTGTGACTGCTCGTCCTTTGTGTCCCCGCAGTCCTCGCCAGGCCCTGCCCGGGGCAGGCATCCCTGGATATTTTGTGGTCCGGCAGCTCCTGACATCCCTCACAAACCCATTTCTTTTGCCGATTCCAGGTGAAGACAGCTCTGCTTAGAATAGGAGATTCTACTAAGAAAGAATGTAGGTGCGGCCCAAGCCGGTTCGGCTGAGTGGATAGAGCGTTGGCCTGCGCACCGAAGGGTCCCGGGTTTGATTCCAGTCAAGGGCACGTGCTGGGGTTGTGGGCTAAATCCTCAGTAGGGGGGCGTGCAAAAGGCAGCCGATCAGTGATTCTCTCTCATCATGGATGTTTCTATCTCTCTCCCCTTCTCCCTTCCTCTCTGAAATCAATAAAATATATATATATATAGTCCTGACCAGTTTGGCTCAGTGGATAGAGTGTCAGCCTGCGGACTCAAGGGTCCCAGGTTCAATTCCGGTCAAGGGCATGTACCTTGGTTGTAGGCACATCCCCAGTGGGGAGTGTGCAGGAGGCAGCTGATCAATGTTTCTCTCTCATTGATGTTTCTAAATCTCTATCCCTCTCCTTTCCTCTCTGTAAAAAATCAATAAAATATATTTTTTAAAAAATATATAGATAGATCTCCTATATAATAAAAGCCTAATATGCTAAGTGTCTGACTGTTGGCTTGACCATATAACCAGTCGTTATGATGCACACTGACCACCAGGGGGCAAAGTCTCTGACCGGTAGGTTAGCTTGCTGCTGGGGTCCAGCTCATCGGGACTGGGGGAGATGGACCAGTCATGCCCTGGAGCCCTCCCATGGTCCCCTCTCGCATCCGGGACCCCTCAGGGGATGTCGGAGAGCCAGTTTCAGCTTGATCCCCACAGGCCAGGCTGAGGGACCCCACCGGTGCACGAATCGGTGCACTGGGCCTCTAGTGTATGTATGTGTGTATATGTCTATGTGTGTGTGTGTGTGTGTGTGTGTGTGTGTGTGTGTGTGTATATATATATATATATATATATATATATATATATATATATTTATATTTTTTTTTTTTTAAGAAAAAGAAAGAATGTAGGTGCTTTCCCAGGCGGTTTGTCGTCTTGAGGGAAATGGGTCGTGTGCCTCCGTGTGACTCTCTAGAATCCCCCTGAGGATGTCCCTTGTAGAAGCAGGCGTGGGTCTGAGCCTCCCGCAGCCTGGGTGCCTGGTTCTGTAGCGCACAGAGCGTCCCTGCTGACCTGCAGGCACACCCAGCCTTGGGGGGAAATAAACTTATCTTCAGCCCGGCGTTGGCAAAGTAGGGCCCTCAGGCCAAATCTGGCCCATTTCCAGCTCATTTTTTGTTTTTTAATAATAATATGTTTTTATTGATTTTAGAGAGAGAGGAAGGGAGAAGGAGAGAGAGAGAGAGAGAAATATCGAGAGAGAAACATCAATATGGATCAGCTGCCTCCTGCACGCCCCCACTGGGGATCGAGCCCAAAACCCAGGCATGTGCCCTGACCGGGAATTGAACCGTGACCTCCGGGTTCATAGGTCGACGCTCAACCACTGAGCCTCCCCAGCCGGGCTTCTTGGTGTGAGTGAGTGCTCCAAGGAGGGAGGATACCATATTTGATTTATTCTACCAAGTCCCAGCTAAGACAGGAGATGGTCCTTTTCCTCCAGAAGTTCAATAAATATCTACACTAATAAAAGAGAAACATGATAATTGGCATATGACCGCTACCCTTCCCATTGGCTAATTAGCGAGATAAGCAAAATAACTGCCAGCCAAGATGGCGGCCGGCAGTCAGGCAGCTTGAAACTAACATGAGGCTTGCTTGCTTCAGTGACGGAGGACTCCAACGTTCCCCGCCTGCCTTGCCGGCCTCTCAGCTGCAACTCTAAGCAACTATGTTGCAAATGTAGAAGCTAAACAAAACCCCAGAAACCTGCTTTACTCAGCGGGGCTTCAGCCAGCTGGACTGCAACATTGTATCAAATACAGACGGTAAACAAAGGCCAGAAACCTGTTTTCAGCAGCCGAGGCCTCAGAGCTAAAGCTGGCCCAGAAAAAAAAAAGAAAAGAAAAAAAGGAGCGGTTGGGAGCTTCAGTCACCCGCCAGCCTGAAAAGGACCCTCAGCCCCTCAGCCAGACTGGCCAGGCACCCCAGTGGGGACTCCCACCCTGATCCAGGACCCCTTCAGGGCAAACCAGCCAGCCCCACCCGTGCACCAGGCCTCTACCCTATATAGTAAAAGGGTAATATGCCTCCCGGCACCGGGATCAGCGTGACGGGGAGGTCCCAAACCCCCTGATCGGCCCTGCTCTGTGTGTGACAGGGGGCAGCGCCCCAACCCCCTGATTGGCCCTGCTCTGTGGGTGATAGAGGGCAGCGCCCCAACCCCCTGATCGGCCCTGCTCTGTGGGTGATAGAGGGCGGCGCCCCAACCCCCTGATCAGCCCTGCTCTGTGGGTGATAGAGGGCGGCGCCCCAACCCCCCTCCCCCACGGGCCCTGCTCTGTGTGTGACAGGGTAGAGCCATAACCTCCCCATCGACCCTGCCCTGAGTGTGACAGTGGCGGTGCCCCAACCCCCTGATCGGCCCTGCTCTGTGGGTGATAGAGGGCGGCGCCCCAACCTCCTGATCCGCCCTGCTCTGTGTGTGACAGGGGGCGGTGCCCCAACTCCCCTATTGGCCCTACTCTGTGCGTGACAGCGGGGAGCTCCTCAACCCCCTGATCGACCCTGCTCTGTGTGTGACAGGGTACGGAGCCCCAACCCCCCTGATGGGCCCTGCTCTGTGCATGACAGGGGGTGGCGCCACAACTTCCCTATCGACCCTGCCTTGAGTGTGACGGGGGGGGGGGTGCCCCAACCCCCCAATCGGCCCTACCCTGAGCGTGACTGAGGATGGCATCGCAACCTCCCAATCCGCCCTGCTCTGTGCATGACAGGGGGCGGCGCCCCAACTCCCCAATCGGCCCTGCTCTGAGCCCGACCAGGGGCTGCACCTAGGGATTGGGCCTGCCCTCTGCCACCCAGGAGCAGGCCTAAGCCAGCAGGGCGTTATCTCTCGAGGGGTCCCAGACTGCGAGAGGGCACAGGCCGGCCTGAGGGAACCCCTCTCCCCACCGAGTGCACAAATTTTTGTGCCCCAGGCCTCTAGTTTAATTATATTTGCTCTAGTTTTGTGCTTGATTTTTTCCCTCCTCTCCCCCCCGCCAAAGTATTTTAATCCATCTTCAATTTGCTTTTAGTTCAAGGGAGCAGGACCTCACAAATGCTTTCTTTTTAAAAAAATACATTTTATTGATTTTTTACAGAGAGGAAGGGTGAGGGATAGAGAGTCAGAAACATCAATGAGAGAGAAACATCGATCAGCTGCCTCCTGCTCACTCCCCACTGGGGACATGCCTGCAACCACGGTACATACCCTCGACCGGAATCGAACCTGGGACCCTTCAGTCTGCAGGCCGACGCTCTATCCACTGAGCCATACCAGTCAGGGCACGAATGCTTTTTTTTCCCCAAATTGATAACAAAGTCTCCAACGCTATTTATTGATAAACCTCTGCTTTTTAATAGTTTATTATTTGACTAGAGGCCCGGTGCATGAAATTCATTCACGGGCAGGGTCCTAGGCCTGGCTGGCGATAGAGCTGATCGGGGTCTTCCTTCCCCAGCTACCGGCTGCCGGCTGCTGGCCAGGGCCTTCCTTCATTCCACACTGCCCCCGGTGGTCATCGGTCGAATTCCTGAGGAGACAATTTGCATATTAGCCTTTTATGATATAAGATAAATTCCTCACCTTGAAGCAGTTCCTTTTATAGCCAGTGTGTCTGTCATCCTGAATATTCGTGCAAAGTTGCTTCTGTTATGAAGTGGAAGAGCAAAACACAAAAACAGATGGCTAGACAGACACACACACACACACAAACCTGACGCAGTGTGAGCATCGACCGCAAGACAAATAGTCTAACTCAGGAATAGGCACCGTGTGTGTACGAAACCGTTTTATGGTTTTCTGCATCTTTCCATTTTCCGGGCATTTTCAAAAATCTTCTCCTCAGCACAATAAGGAAAAACTCGTTCATTTTTAAGGCAGAAAATCCATCCTGAAATGGGATTTGCTTGTCTAATTTCTCCGACTGTCTGTGATATTTACTGCCGTCACGAGAGGTTCGGCCGTGGCTCTGAAACCACCCCCGGCTTTTTCATTTCCCCGGGATTCTGCTGACTGCCCGGTGGAGCTGTTAGCTCTCCAGCAGCTGCTCTTTATCTCCTCCCCACACCGGGGATGGAGCCCGCCACCCTGGCATGTGCCCTTGACTGGGAATCGAACCGTGACCTCCTGGTTCCTAGGTCGGCGTTCAACCACCGAGCCACACGGGCCGGGCACTGTCTCCATTCCTCACGCCCGGTAGCTCGCGGGAGTTCCCAGCCTCCCCTCCCTTCGCCCCTTTCCCTCATCCCAGATAAACAAGGAGATTATGAACATTGTCCGTGTCTTTCCAGCGCCTCCCTTTCCCCGTCTCACCAGGTGGCTGTGGCTTGCTTGTCTGACTGTCTGGGGGTTTGTGGTTTAGAATCAGGACGATGGGGAGAGAGACAGGCCCAGGAAAAGTGGGAGGAAGAGGGGGAGAGAAAGGAGAGCCAGCCCTGGCCGGTATGGCTCAGTGGATAGAGTGTTGGCCTGGGTACTCAAGGGTTCCCGGTTCGATTCCGGTCAAGGGCACATGCCTGGGTTGCGGGCTCGGTCCCCAGTGGGGGGTCTGCAGAAGGCAGCCAGTCCATGATTCCCTCTCATCGTGATGTTTCTATCTCTGTCTTCCTCTCCCTTCCTCTCTGAAATCCATAAAAATATATTTAAAAGAAGAAGGAGGAGGAGGAGGAGGAGAAGGAGGGGGAGGAGGAGGAGAAGAGCTGCCCTGGTGGTGGTGGTGGTGGTGGTGGGGTGATTTGGGGTCTTCCGGGTGGAAATGGAGAGTGAGGGCGGGACCAGGCCTGCAGCAGGCACGTGGGGATCAGGAAGGGACAGGATGGGGGGTTTAAGGGCTGGACTGAGGAGCGGAGCTATGTTGACATTTCTCTCTACGCCTGCATTGTATTGAGTTGCACGTGACTCCGCCTGCCGATTGCCTTATGCCGGCTCTTGGGATGTATTGGGGTAAAATATGCAAATGCCTTTGCAACACAGAGGGTCTTAGCGGGCCCTCCGTACCCGTCACGCACTATTCTAATGGCCACAGTGACTGCTGGCCGCTGCCTCCCTCCCTGTGTCCCAGGCGGGACATGATGGGCTTCACAGCCGGGCACTTCTTGCCTCCATTTCTGCCCACAGTTCACGGGGAGGGGTGACCCCTGCAAGGCCCAGCATCAAATATCGGGGGGCGTTCCATTCAGGAACGGCTCAAAGAAGCAATTCCGTCTCCAGCGTCATTTAAGGTCGTTTAAGGTCGTTTAAGGTCGTTTAAGGCCGCAGATCCCGGGGAAGCTGTCATATGCGCCAGCCAGGAGGAGGGAGGAGACTCGCCCACGGGGGTTTCTGGGGCGCACACCCCGCAGGTCCTGGTCTCCGCGTCCGCGGCAGGTGCATTTCCGAGGGTCCGGACCCCCTCTTTTTATTTTTATTTTGTAAATTATTTTTAAAATTGATTTGAGAGAGAGAGGAAGGGAAAGGGAGAGAGAGAGAGAGAGAAACATCCATCAGCTGCCTCCTGCATGCTCCCTACTGGGGGTCAAGCCCACAACCTGGACATGTGCCCCAACCGGCCTCGGGGTGCGTGGGTCCATGCTTCAACCTACTGAGCAACGCCAGCTGGGAGTGACCCCCTATTTTTAAAAGAGCTTTATTGTTGAAAGTATTACCTATGCCCCCCCTTCCCCCATGGGCTCCCTCTAGCCCGCCCCTGTCCCTGGGCCTGGCCTTCACCACCCCATTGTCTGTGCCCATGGGTGATGCATATATGCAAGCAAGATCTCTGGTTGAGCCCTGGCCAGTGTGGCTCAGTGGGTAGAGCGCCGTCCTGCAGACTGAAGGGTCCCAGGTTGGATTCCAGCCAAGGGCACATGCCTGAGTTGTGGGCACATGCCCAGCAGGGGTGTGCAGGAGGCACCGATCCATGATTCTCTCTCATCATGGATGTTTCTCTCTCTCTCTCTCTCTTCCTTCCTCTCTGAAATCAATAAAAAATATATTTTTTAAATGGTTTTGTGTGTGTGTCTTTTTTGTTTTGTTTTGTTTTACCATTCAAGACATTTTAAATAAATCTACCTCAGTCTCCAGGGCGATTTCTCTCTAATAAATTTATGTTTCCGTTGTGGCATCATTAAAACAGGTTTTATGGCTGATCTTCCTGTAGGAACTGCTTTGAAGGGACATCGTAACTCAGACCTATAACTCTGGGAGCGTCGTCGCCGAAGACAACGCTGTCCTCAAAGGCCCTTTTTTTGTATATTTATCCCGGACTCAGCTGTGGGGCAGGTTCATTATGGCTGTTCGCCTTCTCCCGTCCCTGAGCACATTCCCGTTTTGCTTACACCTGCGAAAAGAGGCGGCTTTATTGTCTCAAGTCCCCTGTTTCGTATTCGGGAGCCATTTTAAAGTTTCTGAGTAGAAGGAGGAGCACACAGACATTGCTATTGAGGGAAACCTCCCCGGGGGGTCTCAGGCCTGGCTGGGCATGGGGACAGCCGCCGATGCTTTGAAAATGCCTGCCCAGGTCCCGTCCCAGAATCTCTGAGTCAGAGTCCCCGGGGGGCGATGCCGCGGGCGACCCCAACGTGCAGCCATGGACGTGAGCGAGCCATTTATTCCACAACCTGGCGAGGGGCCTCGTAGCTCTCCCGGGAGAGGGTCCGAAGTGCTGAGAGCCCAGTTGTAGCCACCGTGTCCTTACCCAATAGAAACTGCCCTTACCCCCGACCGGAATCGAACCCGGGACCCCTCAGTCTGCAGGCCGGCGCTCTATCCACTGAGCCACACCGGCCAGGGAACACATGGATATTTTAATAGGCGTTTCTACTTTTACTTCTTCTTTTTTTAAATATATTTTATTGATTTTTTACAGAGAGGAAGGCAGAGGGATAGAGAGTTAGAAACATCGATGAGAGAGAAACATCGATCAGCTGCCTCCTGCACACCCCCCACTGGGGATGTGCCCGCAACCAAGGTACATGCCCTTGACCGGAATCGAACCCGGGACCCTTGAGTCCGAAGGCCGACGCTCTATCCACTGAGCCAGACCAGTTAGGGCGTACTTTTACTTCTTTTTGACCCACGTGGCTCAGTGTTTGTGGGTCAACCTAGGAACCAAGAGGTCACAGTTCGATTCCCGGTCAGGGCACTTGCCTGGGTTTTGTGTGGGACGTGCAGGAGGCAGCTGACCCATGGTTCTCTCTCCTCATTGAGGTTTCTCTCTCTCTCTCCCTCTCGCTTCCTCTCTGAATTCAATCTAAATATATAAAAGCCTAAGAGACCGAACGACCGGTCGGCTGACTGCTATGATGCACACTGGCCACCAGGGGGCAGATGCTCAATGCAGGAGCTGCCCCCTGGTGGTCAGTGTGCTCCCACAGCCAACCCCTCACGGTGTCCCACACTCCCCTCCCCCCCGCCGGCCAGCCCTATCGGCCCTGATTGCTGGCCAGGCCGAGGGATCCTACCCATGTACGAATTCGTGCACCGGGCCTCTAGTAAAAATATGTTTTAAAAAATAATGTAAAGAACTTTGAGCAGATCCTGACACACAGCGACCTCCACATGAGTATGTTGGCGCCTTCATAACGTAGCCCTCAGAGTGAGACGGGCCATCTGTCACAATGCAGGGCCATCCCAGACAGTGCATAAACCGTGTTCCATTATAAAGAGAATATGTTCATATTTCATACGCCTGGATGGAAATGAATGGACCACACGGCATCTGTATATTCTTACTGATTTCAGAGAGGAAGGGAGAGGGAGAGAGAGAGAAACATCCATGATGAGAGAGAATCATGGATCGGCTGCCTCCTGCACGGCCCGCCACTGGGGATCAAGCCCACAACCCAGGCCTGTGCCCTGAGCGGGAATCGAACCCTGACCTCCTGGTTCATCGGTCGATGCTCAACCACTAAGCCACACTGGCCGCACTATGTGTACTCTTGTTTTCAACATTTTGGAATTTTATGAGGATTTTCCCAAGTGGTTCCTATATCTCTGTTCAAATGTGACTTATTTTTATTTGCAACGAAGCACCATCTGTTTGGTTCCCATTCTTTTTTTAAAGATGTAAACACCGAGAATGCTTGTTCATGTGAGTTATTTGCCAGACACCACACTGAGTCCTCATCCATTATTTTTAAAAACAAAGAGTTGGGCACCACCCGGTTTAGGAAAGGGCTTGTTACCTCCTCGGAGAGTCATTCGCTTCTCTGATTACTGGGAAGTCTGCACAAAAAGGCGTTTACAATGTTATCAATTATCTATATACTAGAGGCCCGGTGCACGAAATTCATGCATGGGGTGTGGGGGGTGTCCCTCAGCCCGGCCTGCACCCTCTCCAATCTGGGACATCCCTCTCACAATCCGGGACCACTGGCTCCTAACCGCTCACCTGCCTACCTGCCTGATTGCCCCTAACTGCTCCCCTTCCAGCCTGATCGCCCCCTAACCACTCCCCTGCCAGCCCGATCGCCCCCAACTGCCCTCCCCTGCCGTGACCCGCCTCCTCCGCATTAGGCAGCGGGGCCGCGGGACCCCCAGGCCTCACAGTGCAGAGCAGCCACCGGGCCCCACCTCCGCTGTGCGCCCAGCCATTTTGTGGCGGCCATCTTGTGACAGCATCGCGCGAGAGGGCACGAGGACCACCTAGGCTTTTATTAGTATAGATATAAAGGCCTAAGCGACCATTACAACTGAACGACCAGAATGACCGGTCAACCAGTCACTATGATGCACACTGACCACCAGGGGGCAGACACTCAATGCAGGAGCTGCCCCCTGGTGGGTAGTGCACTCCCACAGCCAACCTCCTACGGCCCCTTCCCTGGGCTGGCCAATCTTCCGCGGCCTATCCACCTTCCCGTTGGCCCCCCCATAGGCCCCGATTGGGGGTCCAGCCAGCCAACCTCCCGGGGCCCTCCCCCCTGCCGGGCGGCCCTCCATAGACCTTGATCACCGACCAGGCTGAGGGACCCCACTCATGCACGAATTTGTGCACTGGGCCTCTAGTCTATTAATAACCCCAATGATTCCGTTTGCCTGGAGGCACCTTGTTTAATCAGATACAGTTTAAAAATCTGTTGGGAAAAAATCAACATATTGCGATTGCCTTGCATTCTTGCGGGAATACTCTTTTTCGATAGAGTGCCTTGGAAATATTTCCATCCAAGCCTTGGCCCTGCACGTGTGGTTTATTAAATAAGGGTAAGGAATCTGCCCCATCACCTAGCATTTGGCAGAGTCCGTCCTCCCTGGAGAAGCAGTCACTCAAAGCATCTCACTCTCTCTTAGGATAAACATCCCGATGCATTTCCAATTCAGTCAGACATGCTAATGCGCAGCTCCAGAGCTGTTACACATCTGCAAAAAATGACGGCACCCATCTCGCAGGATAAGTAATAAAAGCACTCGAGCCAGGGTTCACGTGATGCGGGACTGATGTCATTAATTTGCCCATTTTATAATGTTCCAGAAACAAGATCATAAATCACGGAATCTGTAAATGGGGACGTGTGCGCGGATCAAATATTGGTTTTCTGCTTTGGGGTTTAATTAAATAAGAGCCAAATCTAAGGAGGAGAAATAACTCCGCTAATTTAATGGGACAGCATGATCCGACTTTCCTTACGCGTTAGATGAGAGGGAGAGAGAGAGAGAGAGAGAGAGAGAGAGAGGGAGAGAGAGAGAACAACACGGCCCTAAGACTGATCAGCCTGGAAGGTACATTAATTTTTTGGTTTTTGATTTTTTTTTGCTGATGGTAGGTGAAAAGTAGTAAACATTTTTTATGTTGAAACTAGAGGCCCAGTACACAAAATTTGTGAACTCGGGGTGGAGGGGGTGTTCCCTCAGCCTGGCCTGCGCCCTCTCGAAGTCTGGGAGCCCACGGGGGATGTCCGACTGCTGGCTCAGGCCTGCTCCCCCTAACCCAGCAGTCTGATATCCTTAGCGCTGCCACAGATGTGGGAGAGGCCCCCACCACTGCCAGCCATGAGGCCGGCTTCTGGCTGAGCGGCGCTCCCCCTGTGGAAGCACACTGACTACCAGGGGGCAGCTCCTGCATTGAGCGTCTGCCCCCTGGTGGTCAGTACACATCATGGCAACTGGTCGTTCTGCCGTTCGGTCAATTTGCATATTAGCTTTTTATTATGCTTTTTATTATGTAGGATACTAGGGGCCCGGTGCACAAAATTCGTGCACTCCCACTGGGGGGGGGAGTGTCCCTCAGCCCAGCCTGCCCCCTCTCACATACTGGGAGCCCTCAGGCGTTGACCCCCATCACCCTCCGATCGCCTGATCGGCCCCTTGCCCAGGCCTGATGCCTCCGCCAGAGGTGTCAGGCTTGGACAGGGGACCCCCATCTCCCCCCGATCACTGGCTCTGGCCCCCGCCCAGGCCTGAGGCCTCTGGCCCAGGAATCATGCCTGGGCAGGGGACCCCCATCTCCCTCTGATCGCTTGCTCCACCCCCCGCCCAAGCCTGACGCCTCTGACCCAGGCTTCAGGCCTGGGCAAGGGGACCATCATATCCCCCCAATCCCCGGCTCCGCCCCCCACCCAGGCCTGATGCCTCGGCCAGAGGAGTTGACCCTCATCACCCTCCGATCACCAATCACCGGATCGGCCCCTTGACCAGGCCTGAGGCCTCCGGCAGAGGTGTCAGGCCTGGGCAGGGGACCCCCAGCTCCCCGCGGTTGCAGGCTCCACCCCTGCCCAGGACTAACGCCTCTGGCCTAGGCGTCCGGCCCAGGCAGCAGGGACCTGCAGTGGCAGCGGGGGGCGCCGCGTTCGTGGGCTTCGCTTTAGGCCCAGGCAAGGGACCCCTAGCTCCTGGGACTGCCAGCTTCGACCGTGCCCAACTCCCATCGCTGGCTCCACCCCTACTTCCTGCTATCACTGGCCAGGGCGGCAAAGGCGCCTGATTCTCCGATCATGGCCCCAGGGCCGCCTTTGCCCTGCCCCCCAGCTCTTAGCTCCCCCCGGGTTTCCGATCACTGTCAGTGGCAGGGGGCTTCTTCCCGCTGTCCCTTTCGCCTCCCTGCATTGTGCCTGCATATGCAAATTAGCCGCCATCTTGTTGGCAGTTAACTGCCAATCTTAGTTGGCAGTTAATTTGCATATAGCCCTGATTAGCCAATGAAAACGGTATCGCCGTACGCCAATTACCATTTTTCTCTTTTATTAGTGTAGATTATGTGAGGCTCAACTGGTGAGGCTCAGTGGTTGAACGCTGACCTATGAACCAGGAGGTCAGGGTTCGATTCCCGGTCAGGGCACAGGCCCGGGTTGCGGGCTCCATCCCCAGTGTGGGGCGTGCAGGAGGCAGCTGATCCATGATTCTCTCTCATCATTGATGTGTCTCTCCCTCTCCCTCTCCCTTCCTCTCTGAAGTCAATAAAAAATATATTTAAAAAATAAATTAAAGGACCTGCAGAGGAGAGTGATATTTCAGTGTGCACCGGCCCAGACAATGCCACTGGAATCCTGGACATGGACAGCGCCTTGGGAGTCCGAAGGACAAGGAACCGCAGAAGCAGGAAAGGCAGGGACCTGTCACATGCCCGCCTGGCCCAGGCGATCTCAATGCCCTCTACCAGCTGTCTGTGCTATAGAAATAGGACAGTGATGGCGAACCTTTTGAGCTCGGTGTGCCAGCATTTTGAAAAACCCTACCTTAACTCTGGTGCCGTGTCACAGATAGAAATTTTTTGATCTTTGCAACCATCGTAAAACAAAGACTTATGTTTTTGATATATATATATTTTTAAATATATTTTATTGATTTTTTACAGAGAGGAAGGGAGAGGGATAGAGAGTTAGAAACATCGATGAGAGAGAAACATCGATCAGCTGCCTCCTGCATGCCTCCTACTGGGGAGGTGCCTGCAACCAAGGTACATGCCCTTGACCGGAATCGAACCTTTCAGTCTGCAAGCCGACGCTCTATCCACTGAGCCAAACTGGTTAGGGCTGTATTTTTGATATTTATTTTATATATTTAAATGCCATTTAACAAAGAAAAATCAACCCAAAAAATGAGTTCGCGTGTCACCTCTGACACGCTGTCACCTCTGACACGCGTGTCATCAGTTCGTCATCACTGAAACAGGAGCTTGGCAGGAGGAGGGGATCTTCAGGAACAATGAACAGAACCACTGACAGCACCTGACGCGAGGGAAGACTCTGAATTCCCTCTCACGCCCTGGAGTCCAGACAGCGGCTGGCTGGCTGGCGAGGAGAGCGCCGGCTTCCTCTCGCCGTTCCCGCCGTCTGGCTGCTCTGCTGTCCTCCGTGCGGGGCTGGTCCCCGCGCAGCACCCAGATGGTCCTGCAGCTCCAGGCCTCGCGGCTGCGTGCAGGGTGGGAGGACACATGAAGGAGACGGACCATCTGCCTCTACCCCGTGTTGCAAAACAAAACCCAACTGAGCGAGGGAGATTGGGAAAACTCGCTGGCTTTCCCCCCACGATTTGTGGGTGGGGAATCCCGTCTCCCAGAGAGAGAGAGAAGCGCTGAGGAGCGTGCTCAGGGAGAGAGGCATAGGCGGAGGGGGCGGGACAGGAAGTTCCTGGTAAAGGGGGGGGCCCCCACCCCGTCTGACACGGGGCCACGGGTTTGTTCCTAGTCCTGCTCCGACCACAGACCACTTGTTCACCCCCCTGATGACCAGGTTTGTGCTTTTGAAGCTGTGTCCTATTTCTTTTTTTTTGGAAAAATGTTTTTATTGCACGGCCCGTGGGGCTCAGTGGTTGAGGGTCGACCAATGAACCAGGAGGTCAGGGTTCCATTCCCAGTCAGGGCACAGGCCCGGGTTGCGGGCTGGATCCCCAGTGGGGGGTGTGCAGGAGGCAGCCGATTCATGATTCTCTCTCATCATGGATGTTTCTCTCTCTCTCCCTCTCCCTTCCTCTCTGACATCAGTACAAATATCTATAATAATAAAAGTGTGATATGGTAATGAGACCGGGTGGCCCAACAGCAGAATGACCGTCCAGATGACCCTCCGGACGACTTTCCGGACGAAGCCGGGGTGGCTGTGAGGGCCGAGGTGGCCGGAGCTGCGAAGGCCTACTCTTGCATGAATTTTGTGCACAGGGCCTCTAGTATTTAAACAAAAAACAAACAAACAAACAAGCATGAATGATGTAAAGGAATTGGTTCGAGAATTCCACCCACCGTCACGGATTTTATTCCAACGGTTCACACAATTCCCGTCGACATGCCCTCTAGCCGCCGGAGACGTTGCAGCCGACCGAGGATGGCTTTGTGCAGTCACCAGCAGGGCCGCCTTTTCTGGCCAGAGATCCGCCTTGGTTATGGCAGCAACTCCGTGCCTGCACCGGGGAGAGAGGCTGAGAGGATGGAGCCCAGGGCGTGCCGGCCGGGGGGCATCACCCAGACACGGGGCCTGCCACTGCTTGGCCGCGGAGCTGGTGCCTGCAGGCGCGGAGCGGGACACAGCGCAGGCGGCCTCCCCAGGGCCTGGAGGGGACAGAGAGTCCGGGTTATGGGGTGCAAAGAGTGTTGTGTCGGGAGGCTTAGCGTCAGGCACAGCTGGTCCCCGAGGGCTGAGGGATGTGTAGAGGCTACAGGCACTGCTGAGGTTGAAGCAGGCGGGCCTTGGGGCTGCGTGGCCCACAGACACTCTGTTTGGCTTACTTGCTGGCCTGTGTGTCCTTCCATGTCATTGCAATGTCTTAGGGGCAGGTACCTGTTTCAGCCCAGCTCCTGAGCTCGGAACTCCCGCATAAGGGCGTCCAGGTGGCTGGACCCCTGAGGAGTGTGGGGGTTTTGTTTTGTTTTGTTTTTTAATATATTTTTTTATTGATTTCACAGAGGAAAGGAGTAGGGAGAGAGAGAGAGAGAGAAACATCCATGATGAGAGAGAATGATGGATTGGCTGCCTCCTGCACGCCCCACACTGGGGACCGAGCTGCAGCCCGGGGCCTGTGCCCTGATCGGGAAGCGAACCGTGACCTCCTGGTTCCTAGGTCGATGCTCAACCACTGAGCCACGCCGGCCGGACTTTTTTGTGTTTTGTTGTTGTTGTTCTTAATCCTCACCCCAGGATATTTTTCCATTGATTTTTAGAGAGAGTGGAACGGAGAGCGAGAGACACACAGAGAGAAATATCGATGTGAGAGAGACACATCGATGGGTTGCCTCCCACATACACCCCGACCAGAGCCGGGGATCGAGCCTGCAACCCAGATACGTGCCCTTGACTGGAATTGAACCCGGGACCCTTAGGTCCACGGGCCGATGTTCTATCCACTGAGCCAAACAGTCCTGGTCTTTGTCCATTATTTCAACATTCTTTGTTTTCTCACATTTACTTAAAACAAAAATGTCCCTTTGGTTAAGCCATATCTCACAGCTGCTGACATGAATGTTTCCTCACTCAGCAATAAGGATTGCACAGTATCCCCTACAACTTCTTTTTGCTTAGTCGTATGCCTCCAAAGTTTCAGATATATAGGCTTCAAAAAAATTTAAATGTAGTATTTGTTCTTTACTCCTCTATTACATTACTAGAGGCCCGGTGCACCAAATTTGTGCATCAGCCCGGATTGCAAGAGGGTGCAAGCCAGGATGAGGAACCCCACTGGTGCACAATTGGGGCCGGAGAGGGATGCGGGAGGTTGGCCAGCCATGGAGGGACTGCATGAGGGCTCCAGGGAGTATCCGGCCCATCTCACTCAGTCCCAATCAACTGGACCCCAGCAGTAAGCTAACTTAGTGGTTGGAGCGTCTGACCCTGGTGGTCAGTGCACGTCATAGCAAGTGGTTGAGCAGCCTCAGCATATCATTAGCATATTACGCTTTGATTGGTTGAATGACCAACAGGACGACCGGACACTTAGCATATTAGGCTTTTATTATATAGGACTAGAGGCCCGGTGCACAAAAATCTGTGCACTCGGCGGGAAGGTCCCTCAGCCCGGCCTGTGCCCTCTCACAGTCTGGGACCCCTCGGGGGATGACCATCTGCTGGCTGAGGCCTGCTTCCCAGGGGATTGGGCCTAAGCTGGCAATCAGACATCCCTCTGGCAGCCCGGCAGCCCTCGGGGGATGTCCACTTGCCAGCGGGGAACAGACCTAAGCTGCAGTCGGACATCCTTAGCGCTGCTGAGGAGGGAGGAGAGGCTCCCACCACCACCACTGTGCTGGAGGCCATCAGCCTGGCTTGTCGCTGAGCAGAGCTCCCCCTGTGGGAGCTCACTGACCACCAGAGGGCAGCTCCTGCCTTGAGCATCTGCCCCCTAGTAGACAGTGTGTGTCGTAGTGACCAGTCATTCCCAGTCTTTCTGCTGTTAGGGTCAGTTTGCATATTACCCTTTTACTATATAGGATAGAGGCCTGGTGCACGGGTGGGGGCCAGCTGGTTTGCCCTGAATGGCGTCCCAGATCAGGGTGGGAGTCCCCACTGGGGTGCCTGGCCAGCCTGGATGAAGGGCTGAGGGCTGTTTTCAGGCTGCCTGCACCCACTTCAGGGTGGGGTTCCCCACTGGGGTGCCTGGCCAGCTTGGATGAGGGGCTGAGGGCTGTCTCCAGGCAGGCCAAGCCTGGAACTGAAGCTCCCAGTCTCTCCTTTTTTTCTTTTCTTTTTTTTATTCTGGGATTTATTTACCTTCTGTAATTGAAACTTTGTTGCGGCTCCAGCTCTGAGGCTGGCTGGCTGAAAGCAGGTACCTGGGGTTTGTTTAGCTTCTATAATTGCAACATTGTTGCATCCGGAGCTCAGAGCTGGGCTGTGGCAGGCGGGGAACCTTGGCTTCCTCCGTCACTGGAGCTAGCAAGCCTCCTGTTCACTTCAGCTGCGTGGCTGCCGGCCGCCATCTTGGTTGGCAGTTAATTTGCATATCTCGCTGATTAGCCAATGGGAAGGGTAGTGAAGTTATGATTAATTACCATGTTTCTCTATTATTAGATAGGATGGCCAGAGAGCATCCTGGATGTCGTGTTAATTGTTTGGAATGTATTGTGACTCCCCGGGCAGCCTAACACATACCACCTACAAAATCCCTGTGGTTCAAAGGTTTCCCACCTGCTGTCAGACAGGAAGTTCTCTCCTGCTTTTATGACTTTTAAGTCTTCTCCTCACCTTATGCACATTCTGTATCTCGGCTTATTTTTATGCGTCGAACCATCTGTTTCCCGATAAAGAGAAGGTATACGCTCCCGGTGGGAGTTGCTGATTGATCTTTATTTCTCCTCATCTTCCTGCGAGAGCTGGTGCTGCTCTGCATATCTCTCGGGTATGTTGTCGGATGCGTGTCTCTCCTCCATCTATTTTTCCTGTTATCGGCGCATAATACAGAGCATGGTCTCTTATCATGTGGAGACTCTATATTCTGTTTTGGCTGATATTATACTTGCTGTCTCATCTTCGCTGGTATATCTCCTCCCATCATTTACCTCCCCTCCCCCCCGCACCCTTTTGTTAAAAATGAGTGTCTTGGAGGCAGCTCGCTGCTGAGGGGGGTTAGGTGTTACGTCCCGACCGATTCCTTTCTGAAATTCAGGGTCAAAGCTGTTTCTTTGGGTCAGTTTATTCCATTCACCCTTGTAATTAACGTAATATCAGACATTTTTCTGCCCTCCTATTTCTTCTATTTCTATTTATGTGTGTATATATTTATTTATTTTAAATATATATATTTATTGATTTCAGAGAGGAAGGGAGAGGGAGAGAGAGAGAAACATCCATGAGAGAGAATCATGGATCGGCTGCCTCCTGCACGCCCCCCACTGAGGATTGAGCCCGCAACCCGGGCCTGTGCCCTGACTGGGAATTGAACCCTGACCTCCTTCTTGGTTCAAAGGTCGACGTTCCACCACTGGGCCATGCTGGCCATGTAACTTTTTTTTTTTTAAATAGACAAGCTGCTGTGATTTTGGCGCCTAGCACATCGAACAGAAAAGTAACAGCTGCAGACTGGTCATCTACATTGATTTTTTTTTATTTTTTATTTTTAAAATATATTTTATTGATTTTTTTACAGAGAGAAATGGAGAGGGATAGAGAGTTAGAAACATCGATAAGCTGCCTCCTGAACATCCCCAACCAAGGTACTGGGGATGTGCCTGCAACCAAGGTACATGGCCTTGACCGGAGTCGAACCTGGGACCCTTAGAGTCCGCAGGCTGACGCTCAATCCACCGGTCAGGGCGATTTTTTTTTTTTAAGCCAGAACAGAACTGGCTGACTTTTCATTTTTTCATTAGTCGGTTGACTGGGCCTTTTACTTGGGCATTGGCGCCTGGGATGTATTTGGAGACTGGGATTGCATCTTTGTTCAATTTTAAAAACGCAATTCCCCTCGGAAATCAATTCAAAGCTAATCCGCTTCAAGAAATCAGGGGAGCCGGGGCGAGTCCCTCGCAGCGAGCGGCTGATGCTCGGGCGTCACTGGGGCTCCTGCTCCCACTCCTCCAGCTCCAGGGGCTGAATTAATCAGGA
This sequence comes from Myotis nattereri, assembly GCF_964212035.1. NCBI lineage: Eukaryota > Metazoa > Chordata > Mammalia > Chiroptera > Vespertilionidae > Myotis > Myotis nattereri. The sequence goes on along the minus strand of NC_138097.1, from coordinate 974,980 downwards.
CGCCTGCATCCCAGGCTGGTGTGGCTCAGTGGATAGAGCCTTGGCCTGTGGGCCAAAGGGTCCCGGGTTCAATTCCTGGTCAGGGCACATGCCCAGTTTGCAGACTCGATCCCCAGTGGGGGGCGTGCAGGAGGCAGCCGATCCATGATTCTCTCTCCTCATTGATGTTTCTGTCTTTCTTTTTAAAAAAAAAAAATATTTTATTGATTTTTTACAGAGAGGAAGGGAGAGGGATAGAGAGTTAGAAACATCGATGAGCGAGAAACATGGATCAGCTTCCTCCTGCACACCTCCCACTGGGGATGTGCCCGCAACCAAGGTACATGCCCTTGACCGGAATCGAACCCGGGACCCTTCAGTCCGCAGGCCAACGTGCTATCCACTGAGCCAGACTGGTTAGGGCTGTTTCTATATCTCTCCATCTCCCTTCCTCTCTGAAATCAATAAGAATATACTTTAAAGAAAGAAAAAATAGACATACCTGCACACCCCTGCCACCGGGCCACCCCGGCTCTCCAGCACCATGGCCTCGCTTGCCCCCCACAATCCCGAGACTCGGGCCCTCTGCTGTGGGCTCAGAGGAAGCCGCCATTTCCACACCAGAGCCGTGGTTTCCCGGCTGGTCGTCAGACACGTCCATCCGGGCCCACGTCCCCCACCAGCCGAACATCTGGTCCCGGCAGCCCCAGCAGCTGCTCGCACGTTCAGTTCCGGCCGCGTCCATCTGGGGGTCATTAGCTCCAAACTGACCCGCAGGGCCCGGCCGTGCGAGTGGGCTGCCCGTCAAGGGGTGTGGAGGGAGGTCACGGGGTGAACCGAGAGGGAACTCCCGTGTGTCTGTGGACACAGCCCTGCCTGACGGGCGCTGAGGAGGCGTGGGGAGACCAGCTGGACGCCGGGGTTCCCTGTGGGGTCCCCAGACCCGGGTGCTGTGTGTGATCACCAGGCAGCGATGTGAGCCTGAGGACGGGGAAACCAGGATGAGGTGGCGGGGGGCGGGGGGTAGGTTGGCAAGAAGTGCAAAGGTGATTGGGGGGGGGATGTGTTAGACATCAATGAAATAGACACCAGCTCTTTTTTAAAAAATATGTTTTTATTGATTATAAGAGAGCGAGGAAGAGGGAGAGAGAGAAATATCGATGATGAGAGAGAAACTTCAACATCCATTGTTGCCTCCTGCACACCCCCTACTGGGGATTGAGCCACCACCCGGGCCTGTGCCCGGACCGGGAATCGAACCGTGACCTCCTGGTTCATAGGTCGACGCTCAACCACTGAGCCACGTCCGCCTGGCGGTCTTTATTTTTTAATCCTCACCCAAGGACATGTTTGTTTGTTTGTTTTTTATTGATTTCAGAGAGGGAGGGAGATAGAGAGAAAGAGAGACATCAATGATGAGAGAGAATCGTGGATCGGCTGCCTCCTGCATGCCCCACACTGGGGATCGAGTCTGAAACCGGGGCATGTGCCCTGACCGGGAATCGAACCCGGGACCCTTCATTCCACAGGCTGACGCTCTATCCACTGAGCCACACTGGCCGCCAAGGACTTTACTTTTAGAGAGAGAGGAAGTGAGGGAGAGAGAGAAAGAGAGAGAGAGGTTGTTTCGCTCTCATTCTCCAATGCCCAGCATCCCGGCTCTCTCATTGGCAGTCAGAGACAAGAAGCGGGTGAACGTCGTACCCTGTGCTCAGGGGAGACGTGTGTGGCGTGGGGTCAGGGCCTCCGGCTGAGCGGGAGGCCGATGCTGGTGGAGCCACAGCTCCGGTGACACGGTCTTGCCTCGAGTAGCCAGTCCGAAGCTCCGTGGGTTTTAGAGGGAGCTGTGTCCCCCAGTGGCCTGTACACGCACATCCCAAATAGCAGATCTATCACGGACCCATCACTGAGTCCATGAACACAGGCAGGGTGGGCTGATTCCTAAGCCTTCACTCATGTGACTTTGGGGGTGGGGGGGGAGCCTGGTCGATGTGGCTCAGTGGTTGAGCGTTGACCTATGAACCAGGAGGTCAGGGTTCGATTCCCTGTCAGGGCACATGCCCAGGTTGCGGGCTCCATCCCCAGTAGGGGGCGTGCAGGAGGCAGCCGATCCGTGATTCTCTCATCATGGATGTTTCTCTCTCTCCCTTTCCCTCTCCCTTCCTCTCTGAAAGCAATAAAAATATATTTTAAAATAAAAATAAAAGCAACCCTAGAACGCGCTCCTCTGGTTTGAGACAACGGCCGGCCTGGCCCCGTGCCCCTCCCCACAGCCCTGGGCCTCCTCTGTGGCCTTGGCCGGCGTGGATTTATTTCCCTGGGATTTCATATTGGCCGTTCCAGACAGGCGTCCGCTCAGCCAGCCGCCCGGGCTGGCGCGCCGAAGCCAGCATTTGTCAAGCGACAGACGCGATGACAAATGAGGCACGCATCAGGGGAGGAACCGAGCCTTCCCGGCCGCACCCCCCACCAGACCAGCTCCGCGCAGCCAGGCTCCTCTCCGTCCTCCCTTCCTTCCTCGCTGGCATTTAGACAGGGCGCCCCCTGCCCGGTGTGAGCTGGGGGTGGAGGCGGGAGATTTCTCTCATCCGGCCACTTCTCGTTCACAGAAGCCGGGGTCTTTGTTGTGTTAATGCCAGGAAGAGCCCGCTGGGTGAGCAGCTGCAGTGGAGGCTGCTGGCAAGATGACACACAGAGATCTGAGCGCCCGGCTGGTGTGGCTCAGTTGGTTGAGCATCGACCTATGAACCTGGAGGTCCCGGTTCGATTCCCGGTCAGGGCACATGCCAGTATGAGGCGTGCAGGAGGCAGCTGATCCTTGATTCTCTGTCATCATTGATGCTTCTCTCTCTCTCTCTCCCTTCCTCTCTGAAATCAATCCTATATAATAAAAGCCTAATGTGCTAAGCGTTTGGTCATCCAGTGACCAGCCAACTGTTGAACCAACCAAAGCGTAATATGCTAATGATATGCTAAGGCCCCTCAACCGCTCTGACAGGTAGGTTAGCTTGCTGCTGGGGTCCAGCCGATTGGGACTCAGTGAGACGGGCCGGACACGTCCTGGAGCCCTCCCGAGGTCCCTCTCCAGCCCTGATCATATACCAGTGAGGTCCCTCTGCCTGGCCTGTGCCCTCTCGCAATCCAGGACCCCTCAGGGGATGTTGGAGAGCTGGTTTGGCCCTATCCCGCAGACCACTCCCCTCGGGACTGATTGGGCGTGAGCCTGAGGCAGGCACAGTGGGGCCAGAATGAGAGGAAGTGCATGTAGGACCTGCAGGCGTCGTTGAACTACGGGTTTTGGCCCAATCCCTGCAGGCCACCCCGAGGGACCCCACCCGTGCACGAATTCATGCACCAGGCCTCTAGTAAAATAAAACATTTTACTATTTTACTATTAAATAAATATTTTACTATTAAATAAAAAAAATATTTAATAAAAAAGAGAGAGAGAGAGATCTGAATGTGAGGTTGACTTTGCACCCAAAAGTTGACCAGGGAGGGAAGGGAAATAGCGGGGAAGTGGGTCTTGGCTCATCACCCAGTGGGTCGGAGAGACAGACGGGACGGGAGAGGCGGGAGGCCTCAGACCTGCACCTTCCGGGGCCGGCTTGGGAGGCTCCTTCCCTGGCTGTATCTGGTCACGCAGAGGAGGCAGGACCCGAAAACAAGTCCCACCAACCCCCTGGAGGGCCAAGGAGGGGCCAGCCCCGCTTCATTCAAGTGTCCCATGGGGGCCGGGACCAGGGGCCGGCAGGGTGCCGGTGAGTGGGGGCTGGAGCAGGGGATACGGGTGGTCTCGAACGGTGGTGTACGAGGCTGAGAGAGGAGCCCAGGTGAGCCCCCTCATCCCTCCCTCCTCCGTCCCTGTCTCCCGCCCTCTCCCCACTCAGGGTTTCACGGGCTCTCGCCAGGTGCCCGGTCCGTGCCAGGCCCTGGGAGACGGGAGAGGAGCAGACAGCATGGCGCATGCGTGGTCATAATGGCCCTTCCCCTTTATTTATGTTTTTAAAATATATTTTTATTGATTTCAGGGAGGAAGGGGGAGAGAGAGACACACACACATCAACAATGAGAGAGATTCATGGATCCGCTGCCTCCTGCATGCCCCGCACTGGGGATCGAGCCCACAACCTGGGCATGTGCCCTGAGCATGAATCGAACCCTGACCTCCTGGTTCATAGGTCAACGTTCAACCCCTGAGCCGCACCAGCTGGGCCGGCCATGACTTTCTCTTGCTCCTTGTTTATTGTTTGTTTAAAAAAGGAGGTGGCCCTGACTGGTGTGGCTCAGTGGATAGAGCATCAGCCTGCAGACTGAAGGGTCCCGGGTTCGATTCCGGTCAAGGGCATGTTCCTTGGTTGCGGGCATAGCCCCAGTAGGAGGTGTACAGGAGGCGGCTGATGGATGTTTCTCTCTCATTAATGTTTCTAACTCTCTATCCCTCTCCCTTCCTCTCTGTAAAAAATCAGTATAATATATTAAAAAAAAAAAAAGAGGCGACCTTTAGTGCCGGAGCCGCGGCTTTCCCGACCGGGCTCATTTCTGACGGACGCGGACACGTGCCCGGGACTCGCCCACCTTCGCTTTCCCCAAACCCCGATGAGCCCACGGAAGCCTTGTTGGCTGCAAACAGCTTCTCCTCCGCTCCGAGGCCTGGCCTGAGCGGCGTTTAAATCAAGGCCGGCCAGCAGGACCCGCCCAGCCCAGCCGGCAGCTGGTCCCCCGCGGGCGGGCGATGACGATCTCAGAAGCTTCTCCATCGCCTGGAGCACCTGCTATGGCTTCGGGGGGCACAGTAGCCATGGGAACCAGTCCCATCGATTCTGTCATCGTTTCTCGTGGCGCTAATGTCCGCCAGTGACTGATACTCTGGCCCAGATCCAGGTGGGGTGGGTGGGGCGGGAGGCGGGAGGCGGGAGGGGACATGGGCCACCCCTTCCCCACGGGTCCTGCGTGGTGAGGCGGGGGGACGTGGTCTCCACGGGGACGCCCCCAAGCGGGCAGGGCAGCCTGGTTGTACGCCCTCACCCCCCTCCCCGCCTTTGGCACCTGGGATGGTCAGCGAGTTACTTAGAGGCCGGGAGCCCCCATGTCTGCATCCATGAAAGGAGATCAGCCCTGACTCCCAGGGCCCAGAGGGAAGGGGAGGAGCTGAGATGTTGGACGTGAGGCCGCAGCAGCCACTTGCAGTCGTCGGACGTTCATTTGTTTCTACTTGTCGTTATGTTGTTACGGTTCTAGAGACAGTTATCTTTTTAAAAATATATATATTTTTATTGATTTCAGAGAGGAAGGGAGAGAGAGAGAAACATCCATGATGAGAGAGAATCATGGATCGGCTGCCTCCTGCACGCCCCACACTGGGGATCGAGCCCGAAACCCGGGCCTGTGCCCTTGACTGGAATCGAACCTGGGACCCTTTAGTCCGGAGGCCGATGCTCTATCCAGTGAGCCACACTGGCCAGGGCTTGAAACAGTTACCTTTTGAAAAATGTTTTTATTGATTTTTTAGAGAGAGAGAGGAGGGAGAGATAGAAACATCCATGATGAGAGAGAATCATAGACCGGCTGCCTCCTGCACGCCCCCTACTGGGGATGGAGCCTGCAACCCGGGCCTGTGCCCTTGACCTGGAATTGAACCGTGACCTCCTGGTTCGTAGGTCGACGCTCAACCACGGAGCCATGCGGGCTGGGCTCCATTGATTTTTCAGAGCGGAAGGGACCGGGAGAGAGAGAGAGAGAGAGAGAGAGAGAGACACTGATGTGAGAGGGACACATTGATTGGTTGCCTTCCACCCGCCCCGACCAGGCCGGGGCCAGGGATCGAACCTGCACCCAGGCATGTGCCCTTGACCAGAATCGAACCCGGAGCCTTCCTTCTGGGGGCCGACTCTCTATCCACTGAGCCATACCGGCTAGGGCTTTAGTGATTTTAATCCAGATTTTCAAATCTATTAGGACAGAGTTTACAGTATCGTTCTTTAACTTCCTTCTTACCTACAACTAGATATCCATCCTTCGTTCTAATTTTGAGTGATCACTCATTTTTCCTAGCTAGACTTGGTGTTGCCTGGTTCATGGGATTAATGAAAAAAGCAGCCTTGGGGGGAACGTATCAACGTTAATTTTTTTTATTAATTATTAATATTTATTCATATTACGTTTGCTTCCTCTTTTCCTTACTTTCCCTCTGTCTCTACTCTATGGAGCCACAGACTTCATTTGCCTTCTTTCTTCTGTGGTAACTAGAGGCCCGGTGCACGAAATTCGCACAAGAGCAGGCCTTCCTTCCCCCGGCTGCCAGCGCCGGCTTCCCTCTGACACCTGGGACCCGGGCTTCCCTAACAGCCCTGGCTTCGTCTGGAAGGTCGTTTGGAGGGACATCCGAAAGGACGTCCAGTCTAATTAGCATATTACGCTTTTATTATTATAGATGAGTGCACTTAATGCAATAAGTTTGTTTTTCTTATTGCTGATGCATTGATACGTGACATTCCCACTTCGTGGTCTAAGCATTTTAGAATTGCTATTTATTTTTTCCCTTTATGCTAGAGTTACTTATGATACTGCTTTATAAAATTTTTAAGCGACGGGATTTTAAGAATAAATATTTTATTAGGCTTGGAAAACGAGTCCATTATAGTTCCTCCTTTGGCAAACTTCTTTTTTTTTTCTTTTTTTTTTTTTTTTTAATAGAAATTACCTCAACAGACAATCTTTTTTTTTTTTGATATTTTCATTATTATTTTTTATTTATTTATTTATTGCTTAAAGTATTACAAAGGGTATTACATATGTGTCCATTTTATCCCCCCGCCCTAGACAGTCCCCTAGCCTCCTCTATCCCCCAGTGTCTTATGTCCATTGGTTATGCTTATATGCATGCATACAAAACTTCTTCTTTTTTAAAAGAATTTTAAAAAATATATTTTTTATTGATTTTTTACAGAGAGGAAGGGAGAGGGATAGAGCGTTAGAAACATCGACAAGAGAGAAACATCGATCAGCTGCCTCCTGCACCCCCCCTACTGGGGATGTTCCCGCAACCCAGGTACATGCCCTTGACCAGGATCGAACCCAGGACCCTTCAGTCCGAAGACCAACGCTCTATCCACTGAGCCACACTGGTCAGGGCTGGCCAGCTTCTTCTTAAAATGTTCTTTGCAGCCCAAACCCCGCCAGGTCTTTGGGCCCCAAAAAAGGTGTCAGGTTCAGAGGACCCGGATTGTAATGTAACGTAGCTGAATCCGAGTTACTGATTTTGTGATTCACGCCCTTTATGCTCCTGTCTGTTGTATGCCTGCCTCGTCTGTGAAACATTGACCAAGCAGATGAATCTCTCACTGCTGCTCTTTTTTTCTTTTTTTAAATATATTTTTATTGATTTCAAAGAGGAAGGGGGAGAGAGACACACACATCCATGATGAGAGAGAATCATGGATCGGCTGCCTCCTGCACGCCCCCCACTGGGGATGGAGCCCACAACCTGGGCCTGTGCCCTGACCGGGAATTGAACCCTGACCTCCTGGGTCCTAGGTCGATGCTCAACCACTGAGCCACACAAGCCAGGCCCTCACTGTTGTTTTATTTTTCATTTCTTCCTTTTTTTAAAAAAGATATTTGGATGCAGTGTTCTCTGTGAACAATGCAACTTGTTGAAGGTTCTTGCCTTTGTGAATTGGCCTTCCCAACAAAAATGACGATTCCCTCTGTCTCCGTAATGCTTTATGCTCCCTGTTCCTCTTCACATTTTCCCTCCGTCTTTGTCCAACCTTCACTTTAGCATCTCAGCAGCTCTTTTAAAAATTGTCATGAGCCCGGCCGGCGCGGCTCAGCGGTTGAGCGTCAACTTGTGAACCAGGAGGTCAGGGTTCGATTCCCGGTCGGGGCACGTGCCCAGGTTTCAGGCTCCATCCCCAGTGGATGGCGTGCAGGAGGCAGCCGACCCATGATTCTCTCTCATCAATGATATTTCTATCTCTCTCCCTCTCCCTTCCTCTCTGAAATCACTAAAAACATATTTTTAAAAGATGGTCATGACTCCCAGCTCCTGGGGGTTCTGTTGTACTGTTATTAGTGTAAACAGCCCTCGGCCTCCTCACGTTTTAATGGGAATAATGGTAGTAGTATCTGCCTCACATGGGCTGTTGGGAGAATTAAATACAACCCTACATGTTAAGTGCTTAGCCCCGTCTTATTGTTAGTACTAGAAGCCCGGTGCATGAAATTCGTGCAAGGTGCTCGGCCCTCGCAGCCCCGACTTCATCCAGAAGGTCGTCTGGAAGGTCGTTCAGCTGTCCGGTCTAATTAGCATATTATGCTTTTATTATTATAGATTACTAGAGGCCCGGTGCACGAAATTCGTGCACTGGAGAGGGGTTCCCCTGAGCCCGGCCTGCGCCCTCTCGCAGTCCGGACCCCTTGTTCCTTACCACTCGCCTGCTCGCTGCTCCTTAGCGCTGCCGCAGAGGCGGGAGAGGCTGCTGCCACCGCTGCTGCTCTCACCAGCCCGGCTTCTGGCTGAGCGGTGCTCCCGCATTGAGCGTCTGCCCCCTGGTAGTCAGTGCGCGTCATAGCGACTGGTCGTTCCACCAGTGGTTCCTCCATTCAGTCGATTTGCATATTCGTCTTTTATTATTTAGGATTATGAATCCCAAAGCAACAGTCATCGCAGACACCATAGTTTTCTTTTAAATTAAGTTTTTCCCCTGCTACACGCTCAGCCATAGGTTGCCTTGTGAACAGATGAAAATTGAATCTCAGCCGAAACCAGTTTGGCTCAGTGGATGGAGCGTCGGCTTGCGGACTGAAGGGTCCCGGGTTCGATTCCGGTCAAGGGCATGTACCTGGGTTGTGGGCACATCCCCCGTAGGGGACGTGCAGGAGGCAGCTGATTGATGTTTCTCTCTCATCGATGTTTCTGACTCTCTGTCTCTCTCCCTTCCTCTCTGTAAAAAATCAATAAAATATATTTTAAAAAAAAAGAAAGAAAGAAAATTGAATCTCAGCAAGCGGGGAAGATACAGCTACTTCCAAGAGTCCTCATGCTGAGGAGGGAACTGCTTTTCCCTGAATGTTTGTGTCCCCTGCCCCAACTCATATGTTGAAATCCTAACCCCCAATCTGTGTGGGGGGGTGTCAGTAGGTGGGTCCTTCGGAGGTGAGCAGGCCATGAGGGTGGGGCCCTCACAAATAGGATTAGTGCCCTCGCAAAGCAGGACACCCTCCCCCCCATTAGCTCACCGGCTTCCGGAACTGTGAGCGATAAATATTTGTTGTTCAGAAACCTCCCACGACAGGGCCTGGCATAGATTTTTCCTCTCAGACTTTAGGAATCCAAGCCACCAGTCGGTTCACCACCCTGGCAGTCTCCTGGCATCACAGTTAAGTACACGCCGGGCAGTCAGCCACCTGCCTCTGCAGCCAGGCCCTTCTGCCCGGGAGAGTCAGACTGTGACTCACCTCCGCCTCCTCACCCTCCTCTGTGGGAGGGGAGACCAACAGCGCCTGCCGCACAGGCCTGTCCTGAAGGTGGGATGGAGTGGCTGGTGGCTGGTGCCTGGCAGGTGCTAGGTGACGGGAGATGTTACCAGCTACCTCCCCGTCCCTCCGCCTTCCCCTCCGCCTCTGAGCGCTGCAGACCCTGCAGCCTCATCTACAGATTCATCTCCACAAATTCACTCCAGTCCAAGAAACACGCTCAGGCCCGCTGTGCTCCGGGCGCCATGCCGCTGCTTGTATGGAGCTTGGCCCGCGTGGCTCAGCGGTGAGCGTCGACCTAGGAACCAGGAGGTCACATTTTGATTCCTGGTCAGGGCACATGCTCAGGTTGCAGGCTCGATCCCCGTGTGGGGTGTGCAGGAGGCAGCCGATCCATGATTCTTTCTCATCATGGATGTTTCTCTCTCTCTCTCCCTCTCCCTTCCTCTCTGAAATCAATAAAAACATATTTAAAAAAATAAGCATGACAAGGCCATCCATGATAATAAAAGGGTGATATGCTAATTAGACCGACGTCTTCCGGACATCATTCTGAACCTCTTTCTGATTAAGCTGGGGCCAGAGGAGGGAAGCCCGGGTCCCAGGTGCCGGGGGGAAGCCGGTGCTGGCAGCCGGGGGTTGGTGGGGAGGCGGGGAGGTGTGGGCGGGGGGGGGGAGGAAGGCCTACTCTTGCACGAATCTTCGTGCATCAGGCCTCTAGTGCAGATAATAATGTACCAGGTACTTAAAATGATAAAACGTATAGTTACAGAGCGGCATCGCAGATGCAGACGTGTGGACATAGGCAAGGGGTGGGCGAGGCACAGAGAGAGGGCAGCAGGGACAGGAGGGCTGTGGGGAGGAGGAGCTCATGGTGTCACCAGACAAGCAAGGGGTCCGGCCGCCTGTCCCTCCCTGAGCCGATGGGGCCGAGACAGCCTGGCATCGCCTGTGAGCATTGATGCCATTCCCGCCGGCAGCGTGGGGAGCAGCAGGTCACCCACAAACATCTGCTCTGCCCCCACCACAGGCGGCTGCTTACACTGGGGAGAAGGACAGAGATGGCATGGGAAGGAGGCAGAGGGTGGGCCAGGTGGGCGGTGCACAGGCAATGCGGGCTGAGGGTTTGCAAAGGCCTGTGGGTATGCAAAGGGTTGGGGTCTGCAAAGGCCTGTGGTTCTGCAAAGGCTGGGGGTTTGCAAAGGCCTGTGGGTATGCAAAGGCTGGGGGTTTGCAAAGGCCTGTGGGTATGCAAAGGGTTGGGGGTTTGCAAAGGCCTGTGGGTATGCAAAGGCTGGGGGTTTGCAAAGGCCTGTGGGTCTGCAAAGGGTTGGGGGTTTGCAAAGGCCTGTGGGTATGCAAAGGCTGGGGGTTTGCAAAGGCCTGTGGGTATGCAAAGGCTGGGGGTTTGCAAAGGCCTGTGGGTATGCAAAGGGCTGGGGGTCTGCAAAGGCTGGGGGTTTGCAAAGGCCTGTGGGTATGCAAAGGCCTGTGGGTATGCAAAGGCCTGTGGGTCTGCAAAGGCTGGGGGTTTGCAAAGGCCTGTGGGTATGCAAAGGCTGGGGGTTTGCAAAGGCCTGTGGGTATGCAAAGGGTTGGGGGTTTGCAAAGGCCTGTGGGTATGCAAAGGCCTGTGGGTCTGCAAAGGCCTGTGGGTGTGCAAAGGGCTGGGGGTCTGCAAAGGCCTGTGGGTATGCAAAGGGCTGTGGGTCTGCAAAGGCTGGTGGTTTGCAAAGGCCTGTGGGTGTGCAAAGGGCTGGGGGTCCTCAAAGGGCTGGGAGCCCTGGTTTCTGCAACCAGGTTGTCATGTTTCCATGGTAACAGGCAGGTCCCGGGTGGGAGGATGGGCTCCACTTCCAGGTGAGATCCCAGGTCCCATCAGTCTAGACGGCGCCTCCTCTACTCAGAGCAGCACAGTCGCGGTTATCAGAGCGTGACTGACATTTCTTGCAAGCACAGCTGGTCCCCAATATTCTCTTTCTGGCCCTCACATCGTCAGAATCCAAAGCGCATGCTCCGTGGCCATGGTTCTTGGGTTCAGGAGCAGAAAGGACCCGGCTGGTGGCCACAGAATGGCCAGGAGACAAGAAGGAGAGGGTGGCCCTGGCCGGTGTGGCTCAGTGGGTAGAGCGTTGGCCTGTGGACTGAAGGGTCCCGGGTTCGATTCCGCTCAAGGGCAGGTACCTGGCCTTGGTCGGGGCACGTGCGGGAGGCATCCCATCAGTGTCTCTCTCACATCGGTGCTCCTCTCTCTGTCTTTCCCTCTACCTTCCACTCTCCCAGAAGACGGAGGAGGAGGAGGGGGAGGAGGAGGAAGGGAGGATGTCGAAACCTGGCAAACGCACCCTCATCTCCGAAATGCCAGCCGCCCTGGAGTCAGACCCATTCGTCTGTGTCATTGCGAGATGCCACGTCGCCGCGCCCCGGCAGCCACAGAAGTGATGGATGGGTTTCCCTCGCCTGCCCCGCACCTCGCTGCCCGGGAAACTGGCTCGCAGAACCGGGAGAGGAAATTAAAACCGCCTTTCGAGGCTGCGCAGCCGCTGCCCGCGGAGAAATGGGGTGGGCATTCCCGGTCTCCGGCCGCCAGGTTGCTGACGCTCTGTCTTAACTGCCTGTTTTGTTTTGGTTTTTTGCTTTTTTAAAAATATATATTTTATTGATTTTTTACAGAGAGGAAGGGAGAGGGATAGAGAGTTAGAAACATCGATGAGAGAGAAACATCGATCAGCTGCCTCCTGCACACCCCCCACTGGGGATGTGCCCACAACCCAGGTACATGCCCTTGACCGGAATCGAACCCGGGACCCTTCAGTCCGCAGGCCGATGCTCTATCCACTGAGCCAAACCGGTTAGGGCATGTGTGTATTTTTTTAAATGTACTTTTATTGATGTCAGAGAGGAAGAAAGAGAGAGAGAGAGAGAGAAACATCCATGATGAGAGAGAATCATGGATCGGCCGCCTCCTGCACGCCCCACACTAGGAATCGAGCCCACAACCCGGGCATGTGCCCTGACCGG